>NC_034590.1:61263466-61277583 GCF_900095145.1 Mus pahari | reverse complement strand
AAAAAAAAAAAAAAAAAAGAACTGTTCATGACCTGAACCCAAATATTATGACTGTTTCAAGTGAATTGGAATTTTTATCTGAAGCAAGAACAACCCTGTCTCCTTCCCTTCCTCACCTCTGCCCCTTTGAGATAGGAAGCACGCAGCACAGGCTAGCCTTAAAGTCACCCTGCGATTTTAACTCTCTGAGACCCCTGGGATGTTAGGCACGTGGCACATACCTGCCTTCCTTTCTTTTTATTTTATTTGATTTTGGAATTTTTGAAATGGACTCTCATGTTGCCTGGGCTGACTTCATATAAGGTTTGTGGCCAAGGCCGACCCTGAACTCCTTATCCTTCTCCCTCACTTCCCAAGAACCAGCTCCTTTCTTTCATGTACCCTTTGTCCCATACTTAATGCCTTCTGGTGCTCCCTATCTAACTATGGCAATATTATACTGGTGAGGGAGTGTTCAGGAAGCAATGTGCCAACATGCTTATGTGGTGGCATTCAACCAAATTATATTCTTGCAAGCGAGATGCTGTGCTGCTGCTGCTACACACACACACACACACACACACACACACACACACACACACACACGCTCAAGACACTCTTGCCTTTACTATTGTTGCAGAGGCAGCAGGAGCTTAGCCCCACTGAGCATCATGGTACACAGCTGCAGTCTGAATTCGGGAGAATCACAAATTTGAAGCCAGCTTGGGCTATAGTAAAACCTGGTCTCATGTAAGGAAAAAAGCTATTCATTTACTCTTTAACATTGCCTAGGTTAATACATACCCTTCACTTTTCAACATGGTCAATGTTTATATAAACCTTTTAATTTTTAACATTACCAAAGTTAATATAATCCACTAATGCTTTTCAGCTGATCAAACACAGGAATGATCACTATGAAGTAGTTGTATCAGTAGATTTTCCAGTCAGTAGCCAGCACATTTCAGTGAGTACGATATACTGATAACTTCATTTAGTTGCAAAGCTTCTTTTGGCAAACAAACCGGTATCAAATTGTACGTTATACTGAAGACTCCCTGTAGACCACTGCCAAGAATCCCAGGTTCCATGCCAACTTTTTCTGACCTGTTCTTTTTGCACCCCTTCTGGGGTTCATTCCCTGGAGGTGTCCTGTCTGCCTCTCTCTTGCTCCCTGTCTGTCTCTCTGTATGTCTGTGTCTCTCCCCCTTTCCTTACTCCCCCTCTCTCTCACCTAGTGAAGAAAAATCACAATGCCCTTCCATCTGGGTGATTCCCCTAGGTTTTAGTAATCCTGAGGCTTAGGACACCTCCCTAAAATGATGCTTGAGAGAATAAAACAAGAGCTGATGCAAAGCCATTTCTGGCTGCCAGCATTAGTGCACTCATGCACGAAGAGATCCTGAGACCCAAATTCAGAACATTCCAATTTCACGTACAGTGCTTCGTATCTATTCTTTACATATGTTTCAGATCTTTGTGAAACTCTATTTCTTTATATTTTAAAATGTATTTCAAAGAAACCCAGATTCTTTTTTATCTTGCTTACTTAGAGTTTTTCAAGTGACTAGAGAACTGCCTTGAACAACTGGCTTTTATAGCTAAGTAGAGTATATTTGCGTGGTTTTGTAAAGTGACCTTGACTAATTAAGATGCAACACATAACCTCTCAATGCTTTAACACACCAGAAACAAATTGAATCAGTCTTGAGTGTCTCCCACTTTAGAAAGACCAACCACTCCCTGAGTGTATGACTTGACTTTCTTCTCCACTTCGGGGGCTGTCTCAAAATCTCCACGTCACTCTGTCACCCACCCAACCCTCTCCCAAGTCTGAGTGAGTTTCCTTTAAAAACTCCTGCATGGACAGAAATGTTTTCCCTTGACAAACCTGGCTGGTATTTTCAAGAACAGCTTTTACTAAACATGAGGGGAAACAGAAAAGAAATAATTACAGAAAACATACAGAGTATAAAAATAGCCATGTTCCCAACTGCAGGTTTCTGCTTCTAAAAATCACAGTGGAAACAGGAAAGTTTTGCTGGGCACTGAGTTCTTTAGCCTTAGGCAGCCACGCCCTTTCATTGCCCCTGAGTCCTGTCAAGATGCCTCCTCCCACCAGTACCTCACCAGCTCTGAGCCTCACCATCTTAAGCAACTAGCTTAATTTCTTGAACCCATATCTCAAAGGGGAAAAAAAAAACTTTAAGAACTTTAAAAACAAGTACTCTTCTAATACAGGACTCACAAAGAACTTTTAAAATGTTGGCTTATAAGACACTTGCAAATTTAAAAACTTTTTTTTTTCTAGACAGGGCTTCTCTGTGTACCCTGGCTGTCCTGGAACTCACTCTGTAGACCAGGCTGGCCTTGAACTCAGAAATCCACCTGCCTCTGCCTCCCAAGTGCTGGGGTTAAAGGCATGCACTTTAACCACATGCGCTTTAACTGCCCAGCTTCAAATTTAAAAATTTAAAACCAGTAAGCTTTAAGTATCAGCCCCTCTAAATATCAGTATAAATCACACAGTATATTCTAGGAATTATTCCCAGGAGGATAAAGTTACTGTACAGTGGTGGGTAGGGTCATGTGTTTTAATTAATTTGGTAGTGCTGTGTTAAGGTAATTTGTATAATTTGTTTCACTATATAACTTTTAAAGGCTCTTCACATGTGCAACAAATATTTATTGAGCACCTGTAATGTGCTTGATACGAGGAAACCTCAATAAAAGATGGACAAGATAGCTAGAATGTCAGCCCTGGCCTTGTATAATTTCCACTACATGTGATTAACAAGAAAATGTGATCATTTCAAATACTGATGTGGATTGTGAAGCCTTTAAGCTGTGATGTTGCCAAGATTTGCTGGAAGTGGCAAGTCCAAAGACTTGGCAGGAAGAAGTCTGGCGTGTTGGAGAAAGAGAAAGGAACCTTTGTGTCTGCAGCTGAGTAGCCAAGGATGAATGTAAGGAAGATGAGATTTGATCTCAGAATCATAGCAATGTGCAGGGGGAATCTACTTGAAAAGTTCTGACATAAGACCATTTGAAAAAGAAAAATTCTCTTAGTTGATCTATGAGAAGGGAATTTAGGGGCCAAGGCTTTAATGACAATGGTTAAGATGGTCTCACAGTAAGTAGTTCATCTGAGAAGTGATGATCGATGTGTTTGTGTTTACCTTTGTGTTTGTAGATGGCTCTGGCAGGTCCTTGAGGGGTGGGGGCAGAAGGATTCTTCCTAAGGGTACTGTGGCAAATGAGGGAGGCAGAGCAGTGATGACTTCTTCTCATGGTGTCGGCCAAGCTTGGACAGAGTAGGGAGGCTTAAAAGGTGAAGACACGTTATTTATTAAGTTCAAGATAACTACACAAATAAGAGGTTTTAGCACACACACACACACACACACACACACACACACACNAGAGAGAGAGAGAGAGAGAGAGAGAGAGAGAGAGAGAGAGAGAGAGAGAGATCCTTAAAGCTGCCTCAGATCCCAGTAACCTCCGAGCACCAGGAGCACCAGATGAGTGCCCTTTCAGTAATTCCTTGATATGTGGTTTTTCACTTGCAGGCTTCTGAGTAGTTTCTAGTCCTTAAAACTAAACAACTTCTCACTAGAAAATTGGGGGCAGAGGGATAAATCAATTTAAACTCCTTACAGTAATCAAAGGCGTTCTGGTACCGTATGTGCAGGTAGGCATATCCATATGCCAGTATCTGAAAAGTTACACACTTCACAGGAAAAAAAAAAAAAAGAGGTCAACTATTTCTCTGTCTTGGGAGCATCAGCCTTCCTCTGCCACCGAAATATCTATGGCAAATACAGAGACTGGCAAAAGGTTGCCAATATGAAGTTGTGCTCAGCAAGGCTGTAAAGGAACAGTTCTCACTACCATTGGCCTATGCCTGCTTCCTGGGTTTCAGGCTAGGTCATGAAGGTAGCATTTCACTTAGAAGTGGATAGGCTTTTGTGGGAACATTTATCTACAGAAAAAAGAATGATGAGGTCTCTTTACACAAGTGGTCCCCAACCTTCCTCATGCTGTAACCCTTTAATACAGTTCCTCATGTTGTGGTGACCCCCACCATAAAATTCTTTTCATTGCTACTTCATAGCTGTAATTGTGCTACCGGTATTAATCATAATGCAAATATCTGTTGTGCAGGATATCTGACAGGTGACCCTTGTGAAAGGGTCATCCCATCCCCAAAGGGATCATGTCCCCACAGTCTGAGAACTGCTGCCTAAGAAGCTCATCTGTTTTGCCACAGTGGAGGAGAGCTAGAAAGGAATGAAAAGTATTTCCCAGAGTGTTTTCCTTACAAATGCAGCCCTGTAAGATGCTATGTGGCAAAAGGTTCTAAGGTCATATACATTTGGGGTAGGTTGCCTCTCCCTTCTCCTCTCACGGAGTAAGGATGCACACAAACATGCAGAAAGTCTCCTTTGTTGGCTCCTAGTGTGTTTCAGGGCCTGGAGGTTTGGCTTTGGGCCTCAGCTACTTCCACACTTGTCCCTCAGTGAGCTTCTCCACTTCCATGACTTTATAGTATACTGATGACTTTCCTACTTTCTATCTCAAGCCCTTCTCCTAGCCTGTGGATTTATTTATAATCTCTCTCCTCTATCTCCTGCCTAACTCCCCTCCCCTCTCTCTTCATCTTCTCTGCTCCTTGTATTATATACACACCTTGCACAACCACACAGAGACTCGAGAGCTTTACAGTCTTGCTCTCACACTATCTCTGAGCTCGCTCATATTTTACAATTATAGACTAAGAAATCGAAATAAAATGTTCTGTGTCTGCCTATTATAATCGAAGTGAGCTACACTTGTGTTTGAGGTCTGCATTTATAAAGGGAAGACCAACACACATGGAAGGAAGATGAGACCCAGGAGAAGCAGTCCTAGATGGGTTTGGTCACCTGAATTTGGCTTGTGTCTGATCGTAGGCAGATAGCTTAAACAGAGTCTCAAAACGGAGAGAGTGGGGCGGAGAGGTGGCTCGTTAAGCTGAGTGATTGCTGCACAAACATGAGGACCTAAGTACAGAGCCCGGTCACCCACATTAAAAGGCAAGAGCACATTAAAAGTGCACATCTGTAATCCGGTACTGGGGAGACAGAGAGACATAGAGCATTGGAACTTCCTGACCAACCAGCCTGGCTGAAATGGGAACAAATCTGTGGGCTTTGGACTCAGGGAATGGTCCTGCCTCAAAAATTTATCTCTGACTTCCTCGTGCATGCACAATGACAAACATACATTCATACACACATGAAGACATATACCACACACAGACACACAGACACACACACACACAGAGAGAGAGAGAGAGAGAGAGAGAGAGAGAGAGAGACTGTGGAGGGGCAGGGATTAGATAGGGACAGGTGATCTTTTCAGTGCTCTCACAGTGTGACTTGGCTGGTGTCATGTAGCTGATAACATCACGGCACAGTAGAACACACCTCTCTCACCACCTGGTCCAGTCGTCTGTTTTTATTACACCATGCTACATGAAACTTAAAACTTTTGGTTTTTCTCAGCTACCTTGGAATTTTGTACAAACGTTGTAAAAAGGTACCATAGCACAGTGGACAAAGGATACACTTGAGAACAATAAACCCTGAGTTTGGGTCTAGGTCTACTTTCTGGTCTGTGATGTTGTTGGGTGAGTCACATGACTCCTCTTAGACTTAGCTTTGTCACCTGTCGGATGTGACTGTGATATGCAATAGGGATACTGGACAGATTAAGTGAGATTGTGTCTCCAAAGTGGTCTGGACACAAGTAGATAAAACCTTTCACCTCCCCTGTTCTGTGTCTCCATCTTCTGTAACTGGTGGGGAGATAAGGAAATGGACTGGCAACCTCATTTTCTGTGCATGCAGTGTTTACACAGGGAACACTTTGGTTCCATTCTTCTTGAAAACTTGTTCCCCCTCTGGAAAACACACACTGGGAATACAATAGGATCTTTCTTGGTTCTTGAAGAGTCTGCCATGATTTTTGCTTACTATGTTGAACTTTATCCAAATTGTTCAGCTGCTTGGAGAAGCACACAGAAGGGATAAACTTACAAAGTGTTGTGCTTAGGAAATCTAAAAAGTCTATTGCTTGTTTTGAATTGAAATTCTTGTTAATAATTTCTCTGTGGTTAACATTTCTAAATAGTATGCACGGTAAATTTATAGTAGAAGATGTTGGAAAATATTCTCTGGCTGAATAAACAATGAACAAACTTTAATGCTAACTTTGTGTAGGAAGTGAGTGAGACAGGATTTTAGACACAAGGAATTACAAAGACTAATTGACTGCAGGGCCTGGAGGTGTGTGCCTGTAATCCCAACACTTGGGAGGTTGAAACAGAAGGATGGCCAGCATTTTGAAATCACCTTAGGCTATATAGAGATCACTAAACCAGCCCGAAGCACAGCATAGGGTCCTGTGTTTACAATAAAAATGGCAATGAAAAAAATGTTTATGTAGACTTCCAGGCAAAATGGCAGATGAGTAGCCATGGTTAGTACAATTGGAAGACAAGACTTAAAAATAATAATAAGAAGAAGTAAATCAAGTTGGGTTGCACATGCGTATAATTCCAGCACTTAGAAAGTGGAGGCAGGAGGACCAGGAGTTCAAGGTCACCCTTTGCTACATAAGTTCCAGGCCATTAAAGGCCACATGAGATATTGTCCCTTGTTTTCAAAGGTCCTATTCACATAAGTGAAGGGCTAGAGAAGACAGAAATGAGGCTGAGAAGGAACTTCTCTGCAAAGGAGCAGCCGAGCTGCCTGCACCACATTGTACTGTGCCGCTGTGCCAGCCAGTGTTGACAGTAGCTGAGAGGCAAGTGCCAGAGAGAGAAGGCCAAGCACCCAGAGGCTGGATCTGTGTGCCCAAGGAGACGTCTGAAGCAGAAACGTAGCACAGGACCCTGAAGCTGACACGAGAAGACATTTGCTAGAGAAGGCATCCTTCATGCTCACACACACAGAGGCACACCACACACACATATAAACACATACACACAGGCACACATATAAACACGCAGGCACACCGCATACACCCATAAACACACACATACAGGCACATCATACACATACATAAACACCACACACACACACACCACACACACACACACACACACACTGTTGTATGGGATCATGGGAAGTGTGCTGACAAACTTGGCACAATATCCTGACTGTAGTGAAAAAAGAGCCTACATGCCCTCTACAGCCCTTCTAAGCATAGCCCTTGGTTGGAAAGAATGATCCCCAAATACCAAAGATGAGGTTGTAATTTGCAGGCAGAGAGCCTCAGACTGGGGAATTCTTGTAGAAAATAGGCTTTGGTCACAAGAACCCGTCTCATCTGGCAGGACACACTGACTGTGTTATCTGGATCTTCCCCCAACCTGGGAGGCCTGAGACAAAAGCCCATGCAGTGAGAAGAAACAATCCAACAAGGAAGGAATTCTGACTGGCTTCAGAAATCCTTTCTTTGATTTTTCCTGATCGTTTTAGTTTTACATATTTCTTTGCACCTTTGTACATTATAAGTGTTCAGTTTTTGTGCTTTAACTTGTGTCTCTCTGGAATGGGCTTTTATGATTTGTGGGGTTTGTTTTCTCTGCACATACTATACAAGATGTTTCTCTATTTCTCATGCCCCTAGCCCACGTAGACTCATTCATTTCCTTTTCCCCTTTGCCAATCTCTCTTCATTTAACTGCATAACTATCAATACCTTTACTCTAAGAACTGTAAACTACATTTCCCCCAACCAGTACCCTTTGCTGCCCGCAGTCCCTGAATCTTACTGAGGACACCAGTGACATCCACAAGTGTCTGCAGCAAGTCTATTCAGGGACTGCTGTCAAATCGTTGTGTCTGCAAGTTGCCTCTCCTGTGAGGAAACATAGATCCAGTGAAGGTAAGTCACCAGAGGGACTCACGTAAGCTAAAACAAGCGAAAGGGGTAGGAGCGTGAGTGAGTTCCAGGCCAGCCAGGGCTCCCTAGTGAACCCTGACAGAATGTGAAAGGAAAAAGCCACTCAGTGCCCGGAGGACACATGCATCTCAACAGATGTGCAAACACACACACAACTGTGAAGCAACCCGCTAGAACACACCCACAAGCTCATTACCGCATACTACTATAAACCCTGATTAATAGATAGATGAAATTCCAGAAAAAGACTCAAAAGCCCTACGTTTAAAAGAATAACTATACACAGTGGTGGTGCATGCCTTTAATCCCAGAACTCAAGAGGCAGAGGCAGGCAGATCTCTGAGTTCAAGGCCAGCCTGGTCTACATACCCAGTGAATTCCAGAACAGCCACAACTATACAGAGAAACCATGTTCCAGAAAAAAAAATGAGCAAGGTAATATCTGACTCTGTTGTGGTTTGAATAAGGATACCTCTCATAGACCCATACACGTGATGCTTAGTCATCAGGGAGTGGCACTATTTGAGAAGGATTAGGATGTATGACCCTATTGAAGAAAGTGTGCCACTGAAGGTGGGCTTTGAGGTTTCAAAAGCCTATACCGAGCCCAGACTCTCATCTACAGATCAGGGTATAGACCCCAACTACTGCTTCAGCACTATGCCTGCCTGCTGTTCTGCTCCTTGTCATGATGATAATGGACTAAACCTCCAGAACTATAGTAAGTCCCCAGTTAAATGCTTTTTATATGAATTGTTGTGGTTGAGGTGTCTTTTCACAGCAATGTAACAGTGACTAAGACAGGCTCTAAAAAAAAAAAAAAAAAGAACAGAACCAAAATTCTGGAAATGAAGAGTTTATTAAAATTTAACACACAGTAAGGCTAGAGAAATGATTTGGCAGATCAAAGTGCTTTGCCACACATGGCTGATGACCTGAGTTCCATACCAGGGACCCACAGAAAGTTACAAAGAGAGAACTGATACCTGAGAGCTGAGAGACATCTTCTGCTGTTCACATAGTGCCAGTACATACATCACACACACACACACACACACACACACACACACACACACACATTGCATCACATAGGGGGGTCATTAATAGACATGACAAAGAAAGGCAGAGCAAATTTCAGGAACGGATGACAAGGCCAATATAACAATTCATTCAGACCAAGCAAGAGAAAGGTTTGCATAAGTACACAGGGGCAGGGAACTTGGAGTTTCTCCAAGATAATTAAAGCTAATACAAGAAACTCCCTTTGAGCATTCGTAGTTTGTTAGTTTTTGATTGTTTGTTTGTGAACAGAGTCTTACTTTGTAGCCCAGGCTAGCCTTGATTTCATCACAATCTCCCTACCTCACCGTGCCAAGTAACGCATCACAGATATGTGTCACCACATTCAACTACATTCCTAGGTCTTGATAAAATGTACTGAGTATCGACACCTAAGTGTTCCTCAGGCCTCTGTAGTTATGAGAAAGTGATCTGTCATACATTCTTTTTGTAAGCTATTTTACTGTTGTGGGCTGACAATTTGTAGATCAGAAAGTTCTAGAAGTAGCACATCTGTTTTCTGTTGGCCATCAGACACGCCCAGCTACCAAGATCTTTTCTCCTTTCTAGAAAAACTTCAGAGTTATGGGATAGGTTCTATGCTTAGATGTCTACTGCCCCTCCTTAGATGCTCAAGCAGGAGTGTGAAGGAGGGAGAAAAGCAAGTTTCGCTCAACTCCTGTCCACTTGACTCATCTGCCTCCTTGCCTGTCAGGTGGCCTTCTACCCATTTCTGTCACGCTAGAAACAAGACCATTTTTCTCAGAGGGAAAGCAGCATGCGACCTAATAATCAACAAATGTATATATATTGCTATGAATGTGGAAAACGTGAGAAAAGGGTGGGAGGGGGATCTATGTAGCACCCTAGTGTTGTAGAACATTACTCAGCCAGCTTTGCTGAAAGCAACACTCCAAGAGAGGTAAAAGGATGTGCGAGGGTGATGCATGTTCCCTAGTGTGTGGGTAGCAAGCTGCTTGTCAACAGTTGCTATGTAAATACTTTCTCAGGCATCACTAAGGATTGATTGTACTAGGTCACAGACCCTTTGGCCTCTTTTCTGTCTCCCAGAAACTGGGCCATGGCTCCCCTGTAGTCTGTCTGTTAGGACAAAGGACTGACAGGTACGATGCTGTCTGTCACTCGTACTCAGGACTTGGCAGAGATGGTACCCCAAGATCCCCACCCTGCTGCCTAGGACAAAGAGGACATTGAACTGTGGTCCCGCCCAGCGTTTGCCTCCATGACTGCTGGCTAGGTGATGTGATATGCGGCTTTCCTAAGTCCCCTGAAAACATCTAAGAGGTTAAGAGCACTTGTTACTCTTGTAGATGACCTAGGTTCAATTCCCAGCACCCACATCCTGGCTCACAACCATCTGTAAGTCTAGTTCCAGGAGACCTGACTTTCAAGGACACCAGACATGCATGTGGGGCACAGATAGACAAAACACTAGTACACATAAACTAACCAAATAAATCTTTTTTACAAAAAAAAAAAAAAAAGTAAGACTCAGAATGCACTCTGCTCTCTGGATTTAAATTTAAAAGTGTGTGTGTGTGTGTGTGTGTCCTTCAGAGTCTGACTGCAGTAGTATATGGCCATAATGCATAATCTTTCCTAATATTCTGAGAACTGCCTCTGCTGTTCCTGGCTTCTGTCACGCTCTGCATGGGAACCATCTCACCCAGCGAGGCTCCTTAGAGGAAGAGGAGCCTCTGCTCTCCTTCAGGGCCCCACGCCCTAACAAAGCTCTTCTGTAGGATGACCTTGTCTCAGCGTCTTTAAGCAAACCTGCAGTTTTAGTTGTAACAGATTGATCCTGATAGGGAAAGACCAATGTTTGAAAACACTCTGGGAGACAAACCTTTGTGAAACACGTGAAAAGAGAACAGACTACGCTAAGGAATGTGACGGGTTCGCTTTAGATGTGACTATTTCATCTGAGCCACCCAGCAGGGAAGCTTGCCCCTTCTCCTGCATGAGCCAGAGCCTCTCCCCGGCCTTTGCTTTTCGTGGGTGTTTCCCCACACCTGTCTTCTTGGCTCCTATCCGTAACTTTCATTAGTGATCCAAACTTTTCCTGGCTTCATGAAAACCCTATTTCCTAATATGGCTCTAGGTTAGAGTAGAAATGAAAGGGGATTGAGAGGTCATTTAATTCATCCCCCTGGTCTCTGAGTTAAGGAAAATGAACCCAGAGAGATAAAGTGGGTGCTGACTGTGGACTGATAGAGATAGAAGCAAGTGGAGAGGGGGAGGGGGGTTGTAAGGTCATTTGTATAGTGTTCTACGGCTTTGCAGAGTGCTGTCACACAGCTCATGCCAGCCTGGAACACACGTGCAGTTACATATCCGTGTTTCTAATGTGAAAACTGAGACCCCAAAGAAATGAGCTGTAAAAAGATAGCATACAACTTTCTCACCACAAAACAGCCTTATAGCAAAGCCTGAGGCTCCACAGTGCTCGTCCGTTATGAAGAGTGAGGTTTGCCAGGTTTGCTAGGCTTGATAAGACACACCTCTTTTAAGGACACACACAAGACACCCCAATGCTGTGAAAACCATCGAAGGGCTGAGTATCCCACAATCCTTTGGCCCTTCATCCCATGGATGTGTGGAGACTTTGCAAAGGACCACCTCTTCTGCAGAGAGGCGGCATTTTAATCTGCACAAACTGAGCATCTCTGAGATCTGAGAACTGAACAAGTTAAAGTTGGCTCAAGATTATAGAGACATTTGGAGCTTAACTTGGAAATGGGTGCACAATGGAGATGAACCTTTGGACTTCTCTTTGTTCTCCTTTTTCTTTTGAAATAGTATGCACTTTGGTGACCCTACATTTTTTTTGGAGTGAATCTTAATAGCCATTTCTTAGAAATTCTCATTACTTAGAAAAACTATTAAACTATCATAGTGTCAAATGGAAATACCTTGTCCAAACTTTGCAAGTGTATAGGGCCAATAAGTGGTGTTCAGTGAACAATGCCACGATGTAAGGTCAGGACCTGCAAGGTACTGTGACTGTTCTGGCAGGAATTCGAACATTCTAAGGAACATGTGTGCCTCTCACATTAGCTATCAAACTTGAAACAATAGTGCCGAAGAAATGTTAATGTCCCCAGATATCTCACTCTGGGAGAAAGAAAAGGCTGAGGTCCTAGTACCAGTCAGAGGGAGAGCTTGCCTCCAGTTAAGATTTAAGACTTGAAGATGGCTGTGCAGGATATAAATTACAATTTATAACAGTAGCAAAATTATAGTTATGAACTAGCAATGAAATAATTTTATAGTTAGGATCACTAAAACATGAGAAACTGTATTGAAGGGTCACATCATTTAGAAGGTTGAAGCCACTGTAATCCCATGGCTAATTGGGAGCTGGGGCCCAGGCATCTAGAAAGAGTAGCCTACAACATATTGTTAGCCTAGAAGAGGATCAAATTTCAAATTTTGAAATGTGGCCTATAATCTCAGCACTACTGAAACTGAGGCAGGAAGATTGCCATGAGTTTGAGGCCAGCCTAGCACTTGACTAGCCTGGGCTACATAACAAACTCAGTTAACAAACAGAAGGTAAAGTATGTTTTCCACTGGGTTTGTGCCACTTTTACAAGAAGAATTGAAATCATCCAATTTAATCAAAAGAATTAATTATTAATTTAATCATCCAAAGGCAGGGACTGGAACAGGAGAAATAGCTCTGCATGTAAAGGCACTTGCTAGACAGCCTGCTGACCAAAGTTAATCCCTAGAACTTGTATAAAAGTAGACAGAAGCCAAAAACACCAAGTTATTTTCTGACCTTCACTTATGCACAGTAGCATGTGGCTACCCATAACAATTAATTAATTAAAAGTCAGAGAATGCCTAAGCCTATTTTCAACTCTGCTTTCAATTTAGTTCTCTTCCTTCTATAGCCTCTCTGGGCTCTGTGTCTCCCCGTTTATAGCTGCAAGTGATGCACCAGAGTGGTGCATAGACATTGTTTTCTATAGTCTAGTGGCAGTGGCTTATCGAGAGCTATGATGACAATTGTGAAGCACTTGAGGGTCAGGAAAGACCCTCAAGAGGAAAGATACTGTTCCTGTTCTCGTAGCAGAGAAGTAGAAATTGGGTCTCACTGGCTGCGTGTGTGCAGACACAGAACTTGACAGGACTTGGATTCCCTTTTAATACAAACGTTTCCCATTTCATGATGGTTGTGTATAACGTGGAGGCAGCACATGGCACATATCTGCTGTCTGATTCATATCAGCAGCGCAAGATACTACACTTGATCTTAGCCAAAAGGCCGAGAAGCGATGCAGCACAAGATAAAAGGAAGAATAACTCGTGGTCCTTGCTGGCAAGAGAATCAAGGATGAGGAGGAGATGTGATATTGTTGGAAACATCTGCATGTTCATAAGAAGAAGCCGATGTGACATTACCCTGCAGAAGAACTTTGTTAGGAGAATTGTAGGCTCATAGCCATAGCCAGCCATGACAAAGTTCTGAAGCAGGAGAGAATTAGGTATCTCTTGCCTGGTTCAGAAGAAGTTACATCAATTCCTCTATACACTTTACTGGAGATACTTTTTCAGACAAAGGTGCAATATTCCAAGGCTATAGATGAGAAAATGAATACTTGATTTTAGAACTTTCTGACCCACAAGATGATTGGGGTGTGAGTAGGGTCAGTGAGCTAACAGATAAGCTTAGACCCCTGCAAGGACAGGAACACATGAATACGCATTGCTCAGGGAAGTTATAGAGGGCCTAATTTAGGTTCTTCTGAGTTGATTCTTCCAAGAAGAGCCATAGCTCTTCCAGGCAAACAAGAGAGAGGTACCCTACCCAAGGGAAGTGCATGCAGGAGCACAAGCCAGAAAATGCAGGAACTAACAAATAGGTGTGTGGGAGGATTTGACAGGAGAGATGGGGACAGCATCAGGAGAGGGACTGGACAATGAGTAAAGGTACCTTGCTTTGAAGGAGTCTACAAAGTCTGATAAAACATAAGTAAACAATCGTAAGGCTGTAGAAGATGGAATGGTCTTCAAAGGATCAGAAGAAGTTCAGGGCAGAGCCGGGCGTGGTGGCGCACGCCTTTAATCCCAGCACTCGGGAGGCAGAGGCAGGC
>NC_034590.1:61227154-61263257 GCF_900095145.1 Mus pahari | reverse complement strand
AAGAAGAAGAAGAAGAAGAAGAAGAAGAAGAAGAAGAAGAAGAAGAAGAAGAAGAAGAAGAAGAAGAAGAAGAAGAAGAAGAAGAAGTAGTTCAGGGCAGCTCAGGAAAAGGAGCGATGACTTCCCACTAGGATAAAGGCTGTGTCTCAGTGATGCCAAGCTAGCACCAGTTGGTCCTTTTGGCTAGAATTCAAGTAGATGTCAAAGACCTGCAACGTAATGATCTGCCTGACCATGCTCCCCTTGAGTTATAAATATAACTTACTAGAGCTAATGGTAAAATGCTAACATACTATTTATGACACCTATTCCTATTATATAACACATCCCTCTGTTCTTCATCATTCTGTCTGTCTGCCAGTGCCTAAAACGGTACCTGACATTTAGATGGTGATGCCTAGAATCCGTCTTTCAAGTGATGTATTTTCACCCCAACAACTATACACTATGGATTCCTTTCTAGAAATCTGTTTGTTACACATCTAGAATTCTAACTTGAAAAGTGTGGTAATAGGCATACAGATACATCCAAGGAAGGCTGCATGCTGATGGTTCAGAAACTGCCCCTCCCTGTGCTAGCTGGAGTACTTGGGCGGAGGGAGGAAAGAAGTGTGGTTTAGTGAGAGTGCACTGTTTCTGGGCGGGTGGCCTCAACCACTCCCTTTTGCATGGTTGGCTGCCAAGGCTGTCTTAGACCAGGCCAGCGATTCTGTCTTGTTCTTTGCCCACTGAAGAGGCTTTGAGAATTTTGAGTGAAGGCAGAAAGCATTAGCATCTTGGAAAGGATGTAGTTGGAGCACTTGTGGCCTTGCTTGGCGCTTTCAGAGCTCTGCTTCTGTAGAGAGGAAAGGCTGTTCTGCCCACAAACTTAGCAACTCGCAGCCCCTGCTCGGAAGGTAACATTTAAACATGCTCGATTACCATCTCCAACAGAGCCTCAGTGAATACCATTACTAGCCCTGTGTGGCCTCCTTTTTTTTTTTTTTTTTTAATGATTCCAGTTCTGTTCAATTTTAGGTTCAGGTGTGAAAATTCGGGGCATACACAGATTGTATTGTGAACTAAAAGAGGCTTGTCTTATATTCTGAGTTTTCATAATATATTTTTCTTGCTGCTCCTTGAACAGTTTGAAACCCTTCTGTATTTAGAAAACAATAGAGAAAGTGGTCTTTCTTAGTGGATTTACCATCTCCACACCCAGGGGGAAAATCTGATCTTTCCCCTCCATTTCTTATACCCCTCCATTCTTCAAGATTGTTCACACTCATGTCTCTTCTTGTCCGACGTACAGGCAAGTCTCTCAGTATGGATTACCCTACTAATCTGTAATCTAACCTCCCTGGCCTTCACACTGCTCCCCAACTAACCTCCTTACAAGACAGTCCGGACTGTGGCTGATTATCATACAGGAAATAAAGTTCAAAACTTGCAGACAGCATTTGGACACGGAAAATGAGTAGAATAAAAACATTTATAAAAATAAATCAACTCTATTACGTAAGAGTTATTGTCCAAGAATCTACCCCCCCAAAAAATAGGCCCGGGAGTCTGGCTTAACAGTACGGCAGCTACCTAGTTCTATGAAGGTCCTAGCTCCAGTAAGTGCTTGTGTGTGCACATACTTGAAGAGAGGTGTCACGGTGTAAAAAAGGTTGTTACATCATTAGGGTTCCAAGCAAACTATTCAGTGTAGAGTTTGTGAGCACCCTACAGGATATGTACAGTAAAAAAAAAGAAATGTTCTAAAATGCCAGTAAACAAATTAGGAAGGTCATTAAACTCTAAAACTCTTAAATGTATAGTAATATACTTACACTCCTGTCCTTGAGGTGATCCAATAAGCAAAGAATCCCATAGCTAACAGCTATATGCTTCCAATGTACCAGAATATGTTCTAAAAGTTTACTAAATATTATCTTGACCTTACAATTTCCATATAAATAGATAGTATCTCCCCCACTTTGTACATAAGGAAACCAAACACAAAGTCATACAGGGAATGTTAAAATGTACAACTGGACGTGGCTCGGTTCTAAAAGTTCTTATTGCCAAGGAAAACCTGGTATTAGCCAGAGAGTTATTGGGAAGAATCAAGACCAGTTACCGAGTGTCTAAGGCCAACAAGACAAGACTAGATAGGGAGCAAAACTGAGTAGTGGGACACTTTGGTTATAGGGCAAAGAAATCAAACTAGAACTGACCTGAAAGCTTTCTACTTGTTAACTAGACTTCACAGTGCCTGTGAAAGGTGTTGTGCAGGCTGCAGGGGATAGGAAAGGCTTCAGCGATGTCCCTGTAGCCAACCCTGCAGGATAAAATACTAGCCTGCCAGGCAAGATGTGACCACTGATGTGTTAGTGACATGAGAGTTATAGGGGTAACACTGCTTTTAGATTTGAGGCCTGATCCACAGGGAGGAATTCAGGGCGAGTGCTGTCAACCTGCTCAAAATCCCATGGCTTGGCATAAACCCAAGAGAAGGACCTACTATTGTTTTGATAAACCACATGTTGTCAAATTGTCTTATTAATATTTATCTTACACCCACAGATTAGTGATTTCCTCAACCTTGGCCAGAGACGTTTCTCTCTATAGTGGGCAGCAGTTTATACCAGGACTAAAAAGTGGTCAATTGCTAAGAGTAAGTGTCTACTGAATGTTCAGGACATCTATATCAAACTTCCTAGGCTCAGGAAACATCATAGAAGAGAGGTGAAAAGAATGTTAGAGCCAGAGGGGAGGGAGGAGTGCTGTGAAGTGTTGTCTCTGGGACATGACTTGGCCATCGTACCCAGGAACTCACTGCAGCTATCATTATGTGCACAACATCAAGTCAGCGACATGAGCCAACATCCTAACAGGCTGCACCAGTTGGACTTTAAGAGTTATTAACAAAAAAAGAAGGGTCAGTGAGAACAAAAAGTGAGGAGGGGGCACCTTATGGGTTTAATGCGGGGAGTGGGAGCAGGTAACTGGGACACATATGATTAAGACGCACCATTTACCAATTTAAAGTGTCAAAGAGTAAGTAAAAGATATTCTATCTTAAAAACTAGGTAGTTGGGTTGGGTACATGGTATACAACACTATGTTTAGGTAATTTTCATGCTGTAATATTTTGATGGTCATGATATGAATAAAAGCCATTACAATTTCCATAATTCAAATGAAGTGATGGTCAGATGAGAAATTTAAGAATGAGACTGTAGTTAGAGGACTGAGAGATGGTGAAACTTAGAATTAGGGTAAATTGTTAATTACACTAATTTTTAGTATTTGCTTTATTTTATGTGTATGGGTGTTTTGTCTGCATATATATCTGTATACCCCATGCATGTGTTCACGGTTGTCAGAAAAAACACACTGGATCCCTGGATCGTGCATTACAGATGATTATGAGCCACCTTGTATATGCTGGAAATCAAATACAGATCCTCTGGAAGAGCAGCCAGTAAGTATTCTGAAATATTGAGCCATCTCTGCAGCTCCACTGGATCTTTTTTTTTTTTTTTTTTTTGAGACAGGGTTTCTCTGTGTAGCCCTGGCTGTCCTGGAACTCACTCTGTAGACCAGGCTGGCCTTGAACTCAGAAATCCGCCTGCCTCTACTTCCCAAGAGCCGGGATTAAAGGCGTGCGCCACCACGCCCGGCCTCTGGATCATTTTTTAAGTGGTTGTTTGTGGGCATGTTTTTAGGGTCACAGCATTCCCATAGTGTAAATATGAAAACATGTTACTTCAAAGAGAGACAATGGAAGAAAGAGACTAAGAACAGACACAACTGCTGCCTGTCTTGGGGAGTCACAAAGAAAGCCTCTGGTGGAGTGACAAGAAGGGAAGTCACTCTCTGTTCCGGTTTGTCAGAAAGAAAAAAAAAATTAAAACAGAACTTTTGCAATGGATGAGTTTACAAAACTGTGAGAAGTATGACAAGATTTAAACATGGGATGTTTTTCAGTCATCTTTTTGTTTTTTAAAAGATTTATTTATTTCATTTATATGAGTACACTGTAGCTGTCTTCGGATACACCAGAAGAGACTGTCAGATCCCATTACAGATGGTTGTGAGCCACCATGTGGTTGCTGGGAATTGAACTCAGGACTTCTGGAAGAGCAAGCAGCCAGTACTCTTAATCGTTGAGCATCTCTCCAGTCCCTGAGACATCTTTTTAGTTTCTCTTTTCTTTGAATTACTTCCCATTGGAAAATTGAGATTGTTTACTGAAGTGGCGCTTCTTGACACCAAGATAAATAAGCAGATATGCGTTGTGAGTTTGAAAAAACAAAAAACTAGAACACCTAGCCTTGTCCAAACCTAGGCTCTGCCACTAGCCGGATGTGGGCTTTCACTCAAATGTCAACCCCTGTAACCATCAGTTGTTTTATTAATTAAAGAGAAAAGATATACTGTCCTAACTCTTCGGGATTGTTACAGGTCTGAGACTGTGCCTGACCCAATGCACAGTCAGTAAGTATTTACCAAAGGTCAAGACAGATTAGTGGGGTTATAATTAATCCCTTATTCTAATTCTCTGTATTTCTCAGATTTTCTACTGTTTTGCTACCATATTGCCTTTTGTATCTAGAAACAAACAAATGAACCGAAACGATTGAATGTATTCCTAAAGAAGGAAGAGAATTCTCACACTCTGTGTTTGCTCTCCCCTCCTTCGTCTCTTCTGGGTCTCTGCTCTTGTCGTACAAAGCATGGCTCGTTTCTGCTCAGCAGCATTCGGAAGACAACGGAAGATGACAGTTACTCACCACACTCAAGTAGACTGCTACAGCGGTCAGCTCTACACCAGGCCTGCAGCACTTTAATCAGCCTGAGCTGAGAGCAGGAGCTCAGGGCCTGCTGGGAGCTCTGTTCTACAGCTCATGGCCTGCTCTTCTCTCACTTGGCTGCTCCTAGCTACCTCCTGGTCCTCAGAGGACCCCTCATCCCCCTTCTTTTAGTTCTTTTTTATTCAGCACCAAGGACTGGAGGCTGACACAGGAGAAGGGCCTGCAGTTGGTCTTTAGAAACCAGAGAGAGTGTGGGCGAGTTATATGAAATGAAGTGAAGCTCTGGCAGGAAACTAGCTTCTAATCTTGAACCTTTTCTTTTCCTTCATAGTCTTATGTTTGTGGGTCCCTGATCCCTTCTTTGCCTTTCTTGAGTCGCCTTAGCAACTAAGAGGAAACAATGTAGACACCAGGATTTAGAACTGAGTTACTCTAGCACCAGCAAGCACATTGTCACATTTGAAGCCACCTAGTTCACCCTCTGCTCTTAAGCAATGGTTTGTGCTCCGGGGTGTGAAGAGGTAGCGTGTACCAAAAGGCCAGGGGTTTCTGAGTGTGTGAGCTTTCAGAGTGCAGGCAGTGTTCAGTAGCTTCTTCCCTAGCCACTCTTCTGGCCTGGTTCCCATTTCACTGACGATGGCTGCCTCTAACCAGCTTCAGATGTCAGCAATCTGGAGTTACCCCTAAATACCTTTCCTCTTTCTCATCCCCAGCCAGCTATGCTTGCTATCTTCCTCTTTCTTCCTCCTCCTCCTCCTCTTCCTCTTCCTCCTTTGAAATAGTTTTGAAGGCATTCCCTTCTTTCTATTTCCACTGCTGCCAACTTGTTTAATCTACAGTCTTTGATCATTTGGTTGGGGGAAGTGTGTGTGTGTGTGTGTGTGTGTGTGTGTGTGTGTGTGTGTGTGTTCAAATATATGTTCACAAGTGTGTGCAGGTATACATGCACATGTATGCATGTATACATGGAGGCCAAACCAACATTAGATATTACCCTTAATTTATCTCTATCTTAATTTGTTTTGTTTTTGAGACAGAGTTTATCCCAGGCTGGCCTTGAACTCATGATGGTCCTGTCAAAGCCTCTAGAGTGTTGGGCCTGAAGGTCTATGTCACATGCTTGACTTCAACCATATTCTCATTTCTATAATTGATATCATCCAAAAGACATTAATTTAATATCAAATGGCAGCCCCAAATGACAACCAGAGAGGATACAGGACATGGAAAGGCCACACAGATAGTCTGCTCTTTGGGCTTATACAGAACAAGACAGTCTCTTCTGGGCTGGAAGAGCACAGGATATACCAAGATGCTGGTGTCTCTCATCATTCTCTGGACACCTATGCTGGATCTCCCTCTCCTCCTTTAGCCAAGTGGCAATAGAGCTATACTCCCCCTGCAACACATGCTCTATGGAAGTAAGGAAAGATCCTCCACAAACAAGCTTACTCCCCTGATTCTCTCATGCTAAATCTGGGTCTCATGTGACTATACAGCCACTCTTTCTACCTTTGCAGCATAATTTTGTATAGCTTTGAAACAAGGAGACCAACTTTATTATTCACAAAACTGGAGCTAATTATGTTGATTTTTCAGGATGATTGTATTAAGAGGGATAATGAATGTTGTTAAATATCTCGGCAAGCATTGATTGGATGCCTGCCATGTCTTGGACACAGTTCTGGATTTCTGGTGGAACCCTGAATAAGAGACCTCTAACTTTATGGAGCATATAGCCTACAACTTAAATATAAGCAACATTCTGAGGGCTGTACAGTTTGAACAGAAGCGGAGGAGTGCCCTGGAGTCAAGTCTCTGTGACTTAAGATAGGAATTCAAAAATGGTACCCACTAGTATAATTATTATACAGAGACAAATGAAACAATAGGAATGACACTGAAGCCTTTCAGTGTTATAATTTTCTTATGAGAATAGTACTTTCTGAAAAAGATAAAAGGCTATATTGGTATTTCAGGGGCATAATAGCCATTACATCAACCATGGTTTCAAGTTGTCTTAGAAACCTTTTCTTTCTCATAAATCATGTTCTGGGTAATTGAGTTAGCTTCCATAGTGTGATTGATGGCTCAAACCTGTATCACTTTTCTCGACTTTCAAGCTGAGTGTGAGATTCTAGTGCAGAGCAGCAGCTTCCCTGAGGAAAAGGTGCAGTAGCATTTATGGGAACAGCGCCAAGCTCCCTTCTTTTGTCTGTCCGCTAGGGCCATTGTTTCAAACTGACTTCAGCCCTCATCTTGCTCAGGATGCTGTGGAAACAGAATCAGCATGTAACATCAAGGATGCTTTCAGCTTTTCCGAGAGCTGGGTCTTGGCTTCCTTTATCATCTCACATCACAGCTCTCTCTCTCTGTCTCTCTCTGTGTCTCTGTCTCTGTCAAGAAATGGGAGTTATTTACTGTAAACTACGTAGTCTCCTTTCTAGGTTGAAACCACCATTCTTTCTGTTTCTCTTCGGTGTCAGACAATCCATGCTCTTTCTTGGGTGGGGAGAGCATGAAACTACCACCGAGCGTTCGACCGGGGGAGGGAAGTGGCCACAGATGTCACCATCTGTGTCAGAAGTGTGTAAGTATTTAGCAGGAAGCACCCTACATTTTCCAGTAAAGCAGAGTTACTTATCTGGAAAGATGTTCCTCATTCAACGTGCAAGAATGACGACTAAGATCACTTTTCGTAAGCCTCCTGGTCCCACACTGTGCAGAAGACTCCTTAACATTGTCTGTATCTTTATGTGTTGATCTTTTTTTTTTTGTTTTGGCTTAGGGAGGGTTTTTTTTTGTTTTGTTTTTGTGTTTATGTTTGTGTGTACGTGTGTGTGTGTGTGTGTGTATACTTGCGTGTGTTGATCTTAATGATATTTACTTCTTTTTCCAATTTATTTTTATTTGTGTGTGAGTATATGTTTGTACATGTTCATGTATGTATGCACATGTATATGCTGGTCTGCACAGGGCAGAGGCCAACATTGGGTGTCTTCCTCAACCAATCATCCTGCACTTTATTTTTGTGACAGGGTCTCTCAGGGAATCGAGAATTCACTGACTAAGATGAGCTGCTTGGCCAGCAAGCACCAAGGGTCTTCCTGTCTCTACTCTCTCTGTGCTGAGATTACAGGTGTGAATTGACACCCCCATCTTTTTCTGAGGGTGCTGGGGATCCAAACTCAAGTGCTCGTGCTAGCGTGGCAAGCACTTACCGACTGAGCTACTTCTCCAGCCCTTAAAGGTATCCCTAGTGGCTAGTGGTATGTACAGTTAGCCTAGCATTAGACTTGGTGGTTTAGATTATCTCAGTTAATCATCACAATAATCTGCTAGGTAAACGTATCCTTGTCTGGTTTGTGCGGGAAGGCTACTTCAGAGTGGGCAAGTGGCCATTCAAAGTAATTTAACTGAGAAGATTCAGGACCAGCCGGGTGATGAGAGAGCTCCTGGCCATTTTACTCTCTTAACCCGCCACCTCACTTGTGGGGTCTCATACACTACTGTGTCCTCGTCTGTCGTCCTTTATAGAGTTTGCAAGTTCTATAAAGGGGAGACAACTTATTTCATTATTAGATTCCTCTGCACAGAGCAGAGCACTAGTGATTCAGTAAATAATTTTTAAGAAAAAATATACAGGCTCTTGTTCCCTTGCTCGCTTTCCTGCTCCTGCTCTGTCCTCTCATTCCTCCCCCCTCTCTCCACATGCTCATGGCCAGCCGCTACTCTATTCTCTACCTCTCTCTCTCTCTCTCTCTCTCTCTCTCTCTCTCTCTCTCTCTCTGCCTTTCTTTACTTCTACTGCTCTCTTGACTCCCCTCCCCATGCCCTGAATAAACTCTATTCTATTATATATATATAGTCTAGGTTCAATCCCCAGCATTTTCAAGTCAAAATAAAAACAGAGATACATATATGCAAAACAGAATATAACACTATGGTTGGATGTCTGGCTCCTTGTACAAAACTACAGAAAAAGGCCTTCCCTTCAGGAAAAAAAAAAATTGTCTGTCTGTCTGGTTTTTTTGTGTGTGTGTGCTCAATACAAAGTACAAGTGAAGGTCAGAGGACAGCCCTGCGGAGTCAGTTCTCCATCATGTGGGAATCTAGGGATTGAACTTAGGTCATCAACCCTGTTAACAAGCACCTTTACCCAGTGAGCCATCTCAGCAGCTCAAGGCCTTCTTTTTTAAGATGAATAATGAATCGTATCGATTTACATAGTCAAAGTGTTGCTAGCATTGCAAAGGCAAAACAAAAAACCACTTTCCACTATGATTAGAAATTACACATCCTTTTGTGATCACACAGCCAGGGAGAATAGAATCATTCCATTCTTAGTGTGCCTTTCTGAAGACGTGCAGTTGTTCACGTGTGGATAGAAAAACTTGTTGTCCTTCACAAATAGGAACGCGGTGGGAGTTATTATGCAGAGGGCGTGCCAGAAAGCTCCCCCCTTATCCCAGCTTGGCCCTCTTGGAGCAGATGCAGAAAGATGGAGTTTCCTCCCAGCTGCTCCAGTTTGCTATCTTGAAAGGACCTCTCTGACTGGGGTGGGAGATGCTTAGAAAAAAGTGGGTGTGTAGGAATCAAAAAGCCAAGAAGAGGACAGACTAGAGTGTTTCAACAATGACCCACAAGTACTGAGGGTTCCCAGTGCACCAGACACTGGTGGGTTTTATTTTAATGCTTGTATGAAACTGGGGGCTGAGTATATTCTACACGTAGAGATGAGGCTTAGAGACATTGAACAACTTGCTCATTTTCTCCCTGTCAGTAGACAAAAAGCTGAGAGAACTAGACTCAAATCTAGCTGACCCAACTCTAAGCTCTCAGCCATTAATGCTAATTTTTAACTACGTGCAATTAAACATTTTTACCTGTTCCTTGTAGAGCGAGGACTGAGGGCTGGTTACTAACACATCATTACACATCATCTAGTGCCGTTATTTACAATTTTATAGAAAATAGATGCTATCCACGTTGCAGAGTTTATTGTTCATTGTTAATCTAAGTTCTGGGGGTGTCGACCTCTGCAAGGTAACATACATGGACATCTGGGCTAACTGCCCCCAAACTGACAAGTTTACTCAAGAAACAGATGTGCAGAGCTGGCACACCAGATAAGCAGGGCCTGTTGCTTGGGTATGACAGAAATCACCACCTGTCTCACTTAAATAGAGTGCATTGTGGGCTACAAGGTATTTCATTCATGTCTAGTGTTTGACATGGTCTTCTCAAAAATATTGTAAAGTAGACAAAATAATTAGATGAGGTGATTCACATCAAACTATAAAATGAGTCAATGGTAAAAGCAGGACTTGACAGTCTGGGAATCAAAACCCAAATAAACTCATTTCTATCTCTTTAAGCAGGTAGGACCTACGCTCACTCATTCCTATCTCTTTAAGCAGGTAGGACCTACGCTCAGATATTGGTTCTATCAGGGTATCGGCTTTTCATGTGTCCAAGTAGGAGTGAGGATATGTATATCACAGAATTGCAAAGCTAAATAAAAGGATGTAGAGCATTATTTTAAAGTGGTGGACAGGCAGACACAGATCCAGTCCCCTTAGAGATTATACTCTCCTGACAGGAGACGAAGCCGTGAGGGCAAACAGGCAGCCTGTGAACACCTGTAACTAGCTGAGACCCAACACCTGCTTCTGGCCTCCCGGGGTACCTGTATGTGTGTGGTGGACATACAGCCTAGTAGGGACACTCATATACAGAGAACCAAGAAAAGGGAAAGAAAGTGAAAATATAATTCTATGGCAATATAAACGGAGTAGCCTGATCTAGCGGGAGACTCAGAGTAGGTCTCCCAAAGGAATGACAGCCAAGCGGAGACCTGAAGCAAGGAATTGATCAGGTGATATAAGTAGGAACATAGTGTCGGATATGGGTTACACCACACGGTGTTCTAAACAGCATTGATAAAGAAGTGGGGACCCTCGAGGAGCAAAGAAATGTCCAAAGAGCCTCAGGGCTACAAGGAGCTACATAGGTGAGCCAATTTGAGGCTAAGCAGGGCCTTTATGGACCAACTGAAAAATTTTAAAACAACAGCACTGGAAAGAAATTAAGAAAAGGAACAATGTGATTGGATTTGAGCCTTGAAAACTTGCATGTCCTGGCCAGACATGGTGGTGTATGCCTATAGTCCTATTAATGTAGAAGTTGAGGCAAGATGGCCTCTGTGAGCTTCAGATAACTTGGGTTTCAGGCTATCTTGTAGTATTATGGTCCTGTAAAACTGTGATTTTTGCCTCCTCAAAAAGAGCAACAGCAGCAGCAGCAGCAACAACAACAAACTTCTAGTTCTTAGTGAATAAAATCGACAAATTCACATATGTATGTGATACTTTTTAAAATTAGCTTCCTTAAGCCAGTGTGGTGTCATGTGTCTTTAATCCAAGCACTAGAGAGATAGAGGCAGGTGAGTTTGAGGCCAGCCTGGACTACATAGTGAGTCCTGGGACATCCAGGGATATGTAGGGAGACTGTGTTTCAGTTTCAAAAAAAAAAAATTATCTTCTTCCAGTGGGGAGATGGCTCGGTGGATTTAGTGCTTGTCCCTGCAAGAGTGGGGACTTGAATTCTGTTCACCAGTGCCCACAGAAAAAGCCAGGCATCTTGGAAACCCAGCACTCCAGAGGCAGAGATGGGCCCTGCAGAACAAGATGGCTATCTAGACTTGCTAGAAAGCCAGTTCCCTCACCAAGAGACCCTACCTCAGCAAATAAAGAGGAAAATGATGCGAAAGTTTCATGACACTTAATGTCAACTTCAAGCCCATGCACACACAAACGTGCATACACACCTGCAAGCTCAACACACACACGCACACATGCATATGCATATACACATGCAAACACATAAACACTTACATGCGTATACACACATGTACACATATATGCACATAGGAACATACATGCACATGTGCACATGAGCAAACACACAAACTTTCTAAAAATTGTCTTTCTCTTTTATTAAGCTTTTCTATAGCCTTACCTTGAAAAGAGAGTCATAGACTGTTTTAAATGTAGAGTCAGAGGACTTAGAACAGTTAGATTCCTGGCTTTTCTACTTTCAGGACCTAGTAAAACTGTTATCCAGGGCCCCCCTGCTCCAGCTATTTGATGCTTCTCTTTCTAGGTGAGAATTAACCTCCAGTCCTGAAAACTAGTGTGAGAGCTGCATGAGATTTCTGGAAAATGAATTTACCCATTCTCTTTGTTGAACAAAAGAACAAACATTAACTAAGCATCAACTGTGTACCCAGCGCTATGTGGGCTGCTGAGAACGCAGAGCTAGATAATATAAGGGCCCTGTGTTTCAGGAACGTACTGTATAGCGGGGAATAGGCCATGAAACCAAGGCAAATGCATGGTGGCAACAGAGTAGCGTCTGCTGCAGGCGTGGAAGCTGGAAAGGAGTCCTAGAGCTAAGAGTTAGAGGAAGGGTTAGAAGGACCTGTTCGTGCTGTGTGCTCAGTAGATACAGGATGGAGAGATAAACGCCTGAGCAGCTAAAGGATAAGGGAACACTGAGTGGGCAGAGTAGGAGGAACGGTGTGTACATTCGACCATAGATTAAGAAATAGTTTAAAGTGCTCCCTTGAGATTATTTAATCAGGAGTAAACTGGACGGTTTGAAAAGGAGAGATTACAGACCGGGAGGCAACTAACCCTGGTGAGAGCAGAGGAAAGGGATGGTCTCTTGGCAGGAGTTGAGACTTCTTTCCATGTCCTTAACCTTAAGCTGCACTGGGCAGCATAGTGCCTGGCCCACGGTTGGTCCTTGTATCGCCCCACGAATCAACCCAGGCTAGTGACCATCTCCCCTCCTGAAATCCTCCTAGCAGCTAATGCACTACTTTGAATGCCATGCACGCCTGTCAAAGTTGATTCCCTGGGCTGAAGTAGAAGAGAGAGGGGCAGGAGGAGAGAGAAAAAGCAGGGCGGCCAGTGGTGGTTCCAAAGGACTTGCCAACATCTTCTCTTTTCCCAAGTGTATGATGCACTCATGTGTTTGGTTTAATTCAATAACTTTTTAATGCTATCAAGGATTGTAGCATTGTTTTTTACTGTGAAAGGTCTTAAGAACTTAAACATCCATCCGTAGACTATCATGCTGTTGAGGTGTGGTCGCTGATGGAAAGAAGTTAATAATTTACAATTTCATTCTAAAGGAAGTGGATGCTAATCATCATGTTCTTAATCATCCCATCAATGTTAAAAACATTCATAATAGGTTTGAGATGATTTTATATGATGCTTACAGTTATTTTTATTGTCGGTAGAAAGATGACTGTTCTTTGCTTCCTTTCTGACCTCCGACCCCCATTATGTTTTCATTCACTTTGCTAACTCCTAGACTTTCTGTAATAAAACCATCAGTTTAAAAATCCTGTTGTTAAAAAAAAAAAAAAGTAAGCAAAATGAAAGAGGAAGAGAGAGGGGTAACTGGGAGAAAGGTGTCACAATGGATCAGAAAGGGAGACCGAGACAGAGGCAGAGAGACAGAGAGACAGAGAGAGACAGAGGCAGAGAGACAGAGAGACAGAGAGAGACAGAGGCAGAGAGACAGAGACAGACAGAGACAGAGGCAGAGAGACAGAGAGACAATGTAAGGAAAAGATGTGTTTGGGGAATTGGGGGGAAAAAAACAACCAGATTTTCCAGAAAGTTAAGAGGAAAAATATTTTTGTTCTTGGAGTTTTTTCGCATGCTTTCCAAGCCGTTGCATTCCTAAATATAACCAAAGATGATCATTTCAGAAGCCAGCCAATATAAACAGAGCAGATGTTTATATTTCAACATTAACAACATGACATCGGAGCTGCAGAAGATCTTTTAAGTTGGCTTTATTTTACTTTTCTTCAAATTTTCCATTTTGAGCCCTCTTTTACAAAGCACCCTTTCCCCCTCATCCGGACCCTATGTGTCAAGGAGAGGCAGAAATGGGATGGAAGGGACAAGAAGGGGATGGCAGAAGATTCGGTGACACGAAGAGGGAAGAATTCAGTCCAGCCTCGCCCTAAAGCAGTACTACTGAAATGTTAGTGTGCCTTTGGTTCACCCTGGTTCTTATTAAAATGCAGCCTTTGGGGATGCTCATGCCAGTGGTGCATACAGCTTTGAGGGCAAGGACTAAAGAATTTAGGAAATTTTCAACCCATTCTCATTTCTCTGGGAACCTCCAGTTGCAATGACTTCTTTCTAACCTAATAGTTTTCTTTTGTTTGTCGTTGGTTTGGGTTAAATAGTGAAACTTCTAAGAAAATCAGCTGATGAAGAATAAGATATAGTTCAAGAGTGAAATAGGAAATAGAATTAGAAATGGGAAGAGGCCCTGTTATACAGAGGCCACAAACGGTCTGGGGATGTGTGGAGGGAAAACCCTAAAGTATTGTCTGAGGACTTGATTTCAACCCTAGGAATCACAGGCCCTTGGGTCCACCATTTCCCTGGTTCAGTTTCGTTTTTCTATCAGAATCCATCTCCATAGCTTCTAAAATCTTTTCAACTCTGATGCATCAGGAGTCTCTAGAGGAGTAATCCTTTACTGACATCAAGCAAGAAAGAGAAGGATGAGCATTGCCAGGGATCCTGAGCATCTGATGCTATCATGGTGGAAATTCCCTCCTGTCTGCCCAGATGTAGAAATGTTATTGGAAAAAGAGACTGGGAAACTTGCCTGCTTGGAAACCCTAGTGCCCTGTCTTCCTGGTTTTGACAACCTCGTCTTGGGCATCTGTCTCCGTCTCCATGAAGTAAGGCATACACAGTAGACAGAACTTCTAAGAGTAAATGCCACATTTCAGCATTCATATTCTAAAGTACCCAGTCCTCAGTTCTAAGGTCGAAATGCATTGCCTGTCTCCTTCCTCTAGTCTGGTCAACCGGCAAAGTCTGCACCCTCTTGCCTAAGGTCTCAGCCAAATGGCTCAACTGCCCGTCTGCCTATGAACAGAAGCAGTTAGTTCTCACAGGACACAAACTCTTGCCAACAGCACCTTACTAGACTGAGTCTCCCAGACTGAGGAGATTTCAATTCAGTCCCGCAGCAGTCAAGCCTCCAGGACACCCCGCAGCTTGGGAGGTGACGCTTCCTTCTCTGTGTTTAAGATAGTACCATGTACAAAGTGAGACACAGCCCCTACTGTGATAAGCACTGGGTGGGTGGGAGACGGACCTGCTGGAGGGAGATTACGCCAGTTTCTATCAAGCAGTTCCTCATCAGGCTTTGGAGGTCTGGACTCCTCGTCCTGAATCTACTGGACAGACCCGCTCCTCAGCTCACCAGTCCCAGTAAGCATGCCAGCTCTAGGCAGCTTGGTGGGGTTTCCTGAAGGCTCTGGGAAGGGCTACCAATCCTGCCTACATTCCCGAGGTCCTCTTCCACAGCTGAACCGCCTTCTGAGGTGCCCATTGGGGATGCGAAGACCCTGCCCACCACCAGAGCTGTTATTTTTACTCCAAGCCCAGTGGAGGCCAGCCTGAATCATGTGGCTGGCTGGTACAAAGGCTGCTTTTTATAAAGTTCTTCATTGGAATTTTTGGTGTCTGGAGAGGACTTCCTCTCCTCCCACAGTCAATTAACAACATCACACCATTTCCCTTTCCCCCACACAAAGTCTGTGCTTGCCTCTGAGGCCAGGCACAGGGGGGATCGCAGGTGTGGCTCAACACTCCTTGAGGTTAACCTCAAACTTAAGCTTAGGGCCAGAACTTGGCCAGCAGTAGTGTGAAGTGCACGGTAGTTTCCATTCTGGGCCTAGTTGGCAATCGGGCACACCGCCCAGGGCAAGCTAGGGACTTGTTTTCTAGTGTCGCAGGCAAGTGAGGGATGAGAGAGGAGAGTGGGGAGCCAATGTGTGTTTGGCACATTTGTAAATTGTTTCTTCAACAAAGACTTTTTTAAAAAAGACAACAGAGTGAAGCTTTATATATGTGAATGAGAGGCATACAAAAGAACACACTGTCCTGAGATGCGCATGAGTAATTGTGCATGACTTCAGCCTTCCTGTTGAAATGGTAGGGAGGTTGCGGGCATTCCAGCATTTTCAATAGGAAGGCGTTGGGAGGAAGACAGCCAAGTAAGAAGCCTGAGCCTGAGGCACTCAGGGCTCAGTTTGGGTCGATTGAAGCACTTCCTCCTACTTCCTGCCCCGCCCCATCACTTCTCGCTTCTCCCGACATCTCTCTCCTGTCAGTTCACTGTTTACTGGACGATGGTTAAAGCCAACCACAGAACAGTGAGTGTTGTCCTGGAGGCCACATTCTGCCAGATGTGTTAACAATCTGGACAAGCTAGCTATCCTTCCTCGGTCTCACTTCTAGGGCTGTTGAGGGGTTAAATGTGTGCATGTATGTAAGATTTTGCTCAGCGCCTGGAACATAGTATGCCCTCAATAAAAGCCAGGAATACTTTTTGTGTCCCATTTGCTAGCACAAGACATCATATGTCACGGATGAGTGCCTTTCATCTTGTGTGTCGTAATTACTTGAGGAGCTTTAAAGGTTCCATTACTCCATGGGTGAAAGCAACTAATGATATTTTGGAAGGTTTCCCTAAGTAGTTTTATTAGACAGCCATGTTGAGAACCAGTATCAAAGACACACAATGAGTATTTGTTGTGAATGCGGGAATAGACCAAGTGGGACCAGAAAGAACAAACCCGGGTTGTGCCATCTTTATGAACGTCAGCCGTGATTCTGTCTCTTTGAGAGAGTTGTCTTCTCTGAACCAGCAGAGAGCCAGAAGCTAACAGGAGAGATCAGAGAGTATGTCATTGTCTCCTGTTTCTCTGAACTCCAGCCAGAAGCTGACCTTTGAACTTCCCTCCACTTTTCATTTTGAGTTACTACCTGACTTGATCCCCCCCCAGATCTTTAATTTAGTGGACATAATAAAAAATTTAAAACGCACAAATAAAATACTTATACCACTCCAATATGTAATTATCTACAGATAAGAGCATAATTGTAGTTAACTGCTCCACCTAGTTGGTCTACAAATTTTACTGTGATTGCTGCTTGTGGAACATTGTGGGGTAGCTAAATAGAAGCAAGAGTCTGCAGCCAAGGAAACCCCACCCCCACCCAATGACTTACTTGTTAATGAAAGAAGTAAAGATGAACACACTCAGGAAAAGAGGAAACAAATATGGAAACAGTGAATGGCCTTGTTAATGGGAGAACAAGGGTGTTAGAGTCTACTCTACTTCCTTGTGTCTGTGCCCTTCACCTACCTGAACCTTGGGTCTCTCATCTACTAAATGGGATGGCGTTTGTTTCTTTCCATTTTTCTGAGACAGAGACTAGTAGTCATGACTCCATCATGAGGATCATTAGTATTATACAGCCTTCTGAGCAATAGGTTCAGCTCCCCCATCCTCCACCTCAGAGAGCTTTGGTGCATGTGTATGTATGTGTGCGCCATATGAGGGAAAGAATCGATAAGGTGGTAGTGAGGCAACTGCTGGGATGTAAGCGCCTGAGAACAAAGAGGAAGAGGATTGGCTGTGAGCCTGGCTCTCCTACACACAGAGCCAGTGGGGAGGTGGAGGGAAGAGCGGTGCCTATCACACTCATCATCTAAGTCAGCTGCAGCTTCATCTAAGTAAAGACCAGGAGTGGAGAGGACAGTGGTCCTCAAGCTTGCCCGCTTGCCCATGTGCATCTTACAGAGAAGATGCCCTACTTACAGGATCCACACTGACCTTCCATTCACCAGAGAATCTGGAGGCAAATAAATATCTCAATATTGGAGTTGTGAATATGAGTAGCATACCCACTAATTAATATACCTTCAAACACAGGTAGGGATAGGAAGCCCAGAACCACGAGACACCTGAGGAAACCAGACTGTTGCAAAAGGATCACAGATGAGTGCTTTGGAAGCTAAGCCCGGAGGAGAGGTGGGTAATTGAAGAGACAATTGCTGTAAGCAGCAGCAGCATCCTTAACGATGCACTCGATATTGTGCAGGTTGCTATGGAAAAGAATGGATAAAGAAAAAAAGGAGATTAAAAGTAAAACAGTAAAACTTAGCCAAGTAGAGGATGGGGTGACTAACAGGACAAGTAGGGGGGCATTGAGAGGAGTGATTCAAACATGAAGTTAAAAAAAAAATATGGAAAAAGTGAAAAATGTGAAAGAATGACAGTGCTTTGAATTATGCCACAAATATACCTCTATTTGTATGATGAAGCAATACACATGCACACATGCACACAAAAACATGCACACACACGCACGCATACATGTACATATAAACATACACTTGCCCGCACTTGCACACACACACACACACACACATGCACACACGCATGCGCACACACACGTATACATAGCATGTCACAACATTTGGAGGTAAGAGCTGTGTGGAGTTAACAAAACTCAAATGAGATCTCAGGGTAGAGTCCAGTCCAACAAGGGGAGAGGGAGGGAAACACTTTGGTTTGGTTTTGGTTTGGTTGTTCTGTGCCGGGTGAGGATATGGCCAGAAGGAAGCATTGCTGAAGCAAGAAACCTCTGCCAGTGAGTGACCGGACCAGCACCATAGCACTTGACTTCCTAGCCTCTGAGAAAACACATTTGGGATGTTGAAACCACCCAGTTCGATGAGCTGGTTCTGTGGCATCTGCTTGAGGCAACCCTAGCAGACAATGCAGAGTCACAAAGCATGCATTCAAAGGCCTCCATCTGAAAGAAGTACACTGAGCAAAGCAAACCCTGTTAGGGAGGAGGCACAAAGAGTGCTAACAGAAAAAAATACTTCCACCCAAAGGAGGCCCGGAGCTTCCCTGGGCCTGCCCAATATCAGGTAAGACAAACTCTTGGAGATCCTTTCTCAGATAAATCCTAGGGGCATTTCAGAGCTAAGAAAGAGAAAGCTTTGGACACTTCCAGAAAAGAGAGACACATTACCAAAAAGAAATAAAAATGAGATTGATTTTTCACATAACTGAATGCACGTAGTAATGAGACATGAATTTGAAAAATATCTTTAAAATTGTTTTAAGATTATTTATTTTATGGGTGGAAGTTTGGTGTGTGTGTGTGTGTGTGTGTGTACACAATGTACATTTCCTGGTGCCTGCAGAGGTCAGAAAAGGGCATTAAGTCCTCTGTGATGTTCCCATGTGGGTGCTGGGAACAGAATCCAGGTCCCTCTGTAAGAGTGACCAGCGCTCAGGGCTGGCGAGATGGCTCAGCGGGTAATAGTACTGACTGCTCTTCTGAAGGTCCTGAGTTCAAATCCCACAACCACATGGTAGTTCACAACCACCCATAATGAGATCTGATGCCCTCTTCTAGTACACTGAAGACAGCTACAGTGTACTTACGAATAATAATAAATAAATCTTTGGGCCAGAGTGAGCAGGGACTGGGAAAACAGTTGACAACTGGAGTGAGCAGAGGTCCTAAAACAAAAATTTCAATTCCCAGAAACCACATGAAGACTCAAAACCATCTGTTCAGCCACAGTGTACTCGCATACATAAAATAAATAAATCTTAAAAAAAAAAGAGTGACCAGTGCTCTTCATCACTGAGCCATATATATCTATGTCCCAAAAAAGAAAATAATTTTGGGTTTTGAGCTATGTACTCTGCTGGCCACAGTGACATTCAAAGAAGATAGCAAAATATGATCATTTTCTAACCTGAAGATTCAAAGCATTTGCCTCCCATACAGTTTCTCCTAAGAATTGTTTTCCTTCCCATTTTAGAATCTATGCTGCTGGAGCAAATGCTCACAAAATTCTAGAGGGAAGATACTGTGCACATGGAACAGTGGTGAGGAGAGAGATGTTTGGATGCATAGTTGTTGATTAAGTTTTAATGCCCCATGTGGAAAACAAAGTATCAATCTGTAATTAACCCCAAACAAGGAAAACATGGCAAGTATTGGGGAAGAATAATCTGGTACAAATACGAACTAAAAAATTCATACTGTACAAAATGTACTTAAACCCAGGGCGAAAAAAACAAAACAAAACAAAACAAAATCAAACCTTGGCTTCCCTAACCAACAGAAAATAATACAGAAGGCTGGGAGAAGTGGGTCAGTGGGTAGAGTTGCTTGCTGCCTACGACTGACAGCCCGAGTTCCACCCCTAGCATCCATGTAAAGATAGAGATGTCTTCCAATCTTCCCCAAGCACAGAGCTGCTACTCACATACGAAATAATAGTAAATATGATAAATATTTCATAAAATGACTACAGACATAAATCATGCTCTTGGATGGAACGTCAGAATTGAAACATTGTCAGTTCTCCTTGAATTGATCTCTAAAACAATAAGATCTCAATTAAAAGTTCAGTTATTTGGGGGGGGGGTATGTGTGTGTGAAACTTGATGAGCTGATTTCTAGAGCTCATCTGGAGGAGACAGGTGGCAAGATTTCCACTGAGCTCATGTTTCAGTGAGCCAACGAACAGGCTCAATAAGTTCAGGTCATGCCCTGTCGGTAAAAACAATAAAGTCCCTTAGCAGTTCTAGATCCTATTAGGGCTGAATCTCCCTAACACGGTACCTGTTTTAAGTCGAGTGTTTCTGGTGGGTTTTAAACCTGCTGCAGACTGCAGGCCTTACAGCTTTTACTCCCTGACCTCTCAGTGCACGGCAGTGACTCTCCAAACACCATCTGTGCTCACCAGACTGAGGAACTGTTTGTCTGCCTGCGGGACTGCCGATGTCCCCTTCTGCTCCTTGCCTGCAGCCTGATGTGCAGCAGAGGTAGCTTGGGCCTCTGATAACAATCCGGCTGAGGCTAGCACATACAGTTCCCCAACAGGGTAAACCAGGCTCTGCAAATGGAATGACTGAGACCTGAGAGGAGGAGGGGAATAAGACCAGAGATGAGAAAATAGTTTACCAGGAAACTAGGCTGGGGGTGGGGTAGGAGGAACTGCTGAGAGGAAAAGAAGCTAGAACAGGGCTCAGGACATCCTAAGGCCAGGAAAGGGAATGGGAGAGAGGTAAGAACTAAACCTACAAAGAGTTTGAGTCCTAAGTGTGAGAAATACATATATTAAGTATATATTAGATATTATATATATATATCTTTTATTATATAACATATAAATATGTAGTATATATTATAAGTATCATATAATAAAGGTAAATGTATGGATTCATCACAGAACGGGCCAACTGAATAATCAAATGCTTTAATGGACCCCACAGTGTTGTGGGGAACAAGGAAAGGACATGGTTATAGCTGTGTGATGTGGAGCAAGTTCCTTTCCCCTGCATTTTACTCTTTAGTCTAGATAAGGGCACATGAGTGCAGAGAAGTAGCACTTTTAGCCCTCTTCATCCACTGTTCAGTGAATCCGAATTTCTTTCTCCTTCCATCAAAACACATCACCTGCACTCTCTCCCTACACAGAGGATGGATCAAATGAGCCTGGTTTGCTCTCTAGCATTAGCAAGTGTGTGCTATTTGCAGACTCTGTTCTAAGCCATTTACAGTTGAGGACTCAACCCTAACAATAACCCTGTGACATAAATAACTTATTATAAATAATTTGCCCAAGTAGCTGAGGGAATGAAGGGCTCTAACCATAAAGCCCATGATTTAAACCACTCGACTCTAATCCTTTCCATCAAAAAGGCAGAGAGTAGAAAGCAAAAGCACTGGAGGGACTGGTAGAGACATTGGGGGAGGGGGCCCCTCTGGGTGGGGGAGCATCTCAGAAGCTTTCCAGAAATCTCCTTTCTGACAGTGAGGTCTGTGGGGAACAGCACTGCCACAACGAAGCTGTAACACACTTCACTGCACTCTGAAGGTCTGAGATGGCTCTGGTGGGGATGCTAATTGCAGGTATGCCCAGGATAAAGTGGAACTGGGCATGGCCTCTTGTTTTGAAAGCATCTTGACATCTAGGAGCACTGTGTGGTGATAAGTCCAAACAGAAGACTGAGGGTCCGAGAGTAGTCTGAAGAAAAGGGAGTCAAAGTTTCTCCACGTGTCTGCCACCCACGCTGTTCAGACTGATTCAAAATGGTCAGTGCTGGTGCTCTACACAGAAAGCCCTGGAAAGAGAGGAGAGGGAAGGAGGTAGTGTCCAGGGAAGATCACACACATACACACACACACACACACACATAAAAGAAATGACTATTGTCATCTATTCATTTATTAATATGTATGCATGATATTCATGTTTTAGATATTAATTGTGTCTTGACCCTGTGACATTTTCTGAGTGCCCTGAATTCATTGAGTTTCCTTTAAGTCTCTTTCATTTTGTTAAACTGATACTAGGGAGTATGCCAGTATACACAGAGGTATCTAACAGACAGACATGTTCTCTGCCCACTTGGGGCAGTACACTACAGAGGTAGATGGTAGTTATCCGTGGCCATCTCCGAGCAGGGTCGAACCACATCAGGCCCAGTGGGGTCTAATTTTCCCAGGTGTAGGCACTTGGGACACGCGCTAGCTCTAAGCATGCTCTGGCTTATCCACAGTATCATTTCTGCTTAACAGCAGAATAATTTGAATTTACAAAGTTCTCTCCTTCTAGTTTAGGATCTAGCAGAAACTATGAGAAGCAGCAAAATGCTACCCAAGACTAAGTTTCAGGAAACTTCCTGACTCCTTCTTGCTCCCCAGGGGAGTACCTTCTTGTAATTTCCCACCTTGTGCCATGCCAGTGTTGCCCAACACTGGGCAATTTGGGGAATGGGAGATGTAATAGATATTTCATATGATGTGTGTGTGTGTGTGTGTGTGTGTGTGTGTGTGTGTGTGTTTCTTTTAGAATTTGAAAGCGAGACACGTTTTGAGTGAAATTGTTGATGAAGCTCATTTGGAGATTAATGGAAGCGTCTATAGACAGCCACTAGAATGAAATAGCATATACATTTCCTATGCCTAGTTTAGTTTGCTTGGTTTTTGAAATTTTATTTATTTTTATTTTATATGTGTTGTTTTACCTGCACGTACATCTGCACATCACATGGATGCAGTGCCCGTGGAGGACAGAAGAAGGTATCAGAGTTTTCTAGCACTGGAATTACAGATGAATGTGAGCTGCCATGTGGGTGCTGAGAATTGAACGCAGGTCCTCTGGAAGAGCAGCCAGTGCTCCTAACCACTGAGCCATCTCTCCAGTCCCGAAGTCTAGTCTGTAAGGGCAGTAGCTTGACTTACATGACAGGTCATAAGCCATAACTACCCAGCTGGCCCATTCGCAGATGCCTCATATTCATAAATGATGTAAGATTGTTTTTTTATGCTGCAAAGTTTGGGTGCTAATCTGTTTTGCAACAATACATAAGCAACATAGTGCCTGCTCTTTGTACTTTGGGTGCCCGGCTCCTCCCACAGGGCACTCACACATGGTGTAATTACCCATTTGCTTGTTTATCTCATCACACTTGGAGCTAAGGGAGATCATATTTCCACTGCTTTTGTGCCCTGACCACCTGGCACACGCCTGATTGATCCATAGCAAGTAACCACAATATGTTGTTGGATAAATAGCTCTCGCCAGTGCAGAGCGTTGGGATTGAAAAAAACCATTCCTGTGTCTGTGTTCTCATCTACTCCTCGGGCAACACTAAGAGGTGAGTGGTCACAGACAGAGTCTCTGAGACATAGTGCCTTGAGTACAGCTCTCACCGTTGGTAACTGATAAAAATCGAGACTCGAACCCAAGTCACCCAATTCCTACTCTATGTTCCTTTTGCTAGTCAACTGCTCCGCCCTTAGCTTGGAGAAAAACTGAGAGATTAGTGTTACCCAGTCATGAGCAGAGTTCCATGGAAGAGATGCTGGGTAAGAACTGGCCCATCGGGGCTGGTGAGATGGCTCAGTGGGTAAGAGCACCCGACTGCTCTTCCGAAGGTCCGGAGTTCAAATCTGGTGGCTCACAACCATCCGTAACAAGATCTGATGCCCTCTTCTGGAGTGTCTGAAGATGGCTACAGTGTACTTACATATAATAAATAAATAAATCTTAAAAAAAAAAAAAAAAAGAACTGGCCCATCTACGGAGCTAGAGAGTTGAATGGTTAGAAGCACTAGCTACTCTTCCGAAGTCTTGAGTTCAATTCCCAGCACTCACACAGTGGCTGATAACCATCTACAACGGGGTCTTCTGCCCTCTTCAAATGTGCAGATATACATGTAGACAAATCACCAAAACACCTCCACGCCTTACTCTCTTTCAAATTCATGACCTCTTTGTCTTTAATTTTTGATATGTACATATTTATAAATTCATAAATGCAACATGCTCTGTCTGTATAATGTTACTTGTATGTATATGATTTCAGGAGTGTCCATTTGACATTAGGTAACCAGTTAGAGTGCTCTTCCCTGGGGAAGACTGCTTCTCCCAGTCCCAGCATTCCTTACTTGCCTGTAGTGTTTTGTCTAGTGTTGAGGCCTCATGAGCTTTGCCCCATCCATGTTACATGTCTGTTGGGGTCCTCCTTGATCACGGCATGTTTAAGTAGCCATGCTGGTGAAACTTCATATTTTTGCCTGCATGTATGTCTGTGCATCATGTGCGTACCTGGTTCCCAAAAGGGCCAGAAGAAGATAGTGGATCTCCTGGTACTGGAGTTATAAACAGTTGTTAGCTGCTGTGTGGGTGCTGAGAATCAAACCTGAGTTCTCTGGAAGAGAATCCAGTGTTCATAACCTCTGAGCCATCTCTCCAGCCCCCAAACTGCTTCCTTTTCCCAACATTATATGTTTCAGCTCCAGGAGTAATTCCTGATTACAGTAGAAGCACATGGGACAAGATGCCACAGTCTCAGACCCTACCTGTATGGCTGTGTTCCGTCTCATCTACAAGCTGCGTTCCTGTCACTGATGCTTGGGACCAAGCTCGATGCTTTATATTGTTCTGTTGGTTGATGAAAGGAAATACACTGTTGGGCCTGGAGACTGCTTCAGTTTTCATAACTTTAAAATGAGAAAAAATGATTATTATGGTGATCAAATGAAAAGGTGTTTGTTTGTTTGTTTGCTCTTTTGTTTTATTGAGACAAGGTCTCTCTGTGTAAACCACTGTAGTCCAGGATGGCCTTGAACTCACAGAGACCCACATGCCTCTGTCTCGAAGTGCTGGGATTAAAGACATGCACCACCACCACCTGCCTGTTGTGTGCCTGTTGTGTAGCCATGTTTGTATGTGTGTGTGCACGCAGGTACATACTATACACAAACATGTTGAGGCGTGCACACACAGAGCTCAGAAGAGAGCTTAGGAATCCTGGAGCAGGACTTATGGGAAATTGTGAGCTGCCCTGTATGGGTGTGGGGTATTGAACTGTGGTTCTTCTCAAGAGCAGCAAGCATGCTCAACCATTGGACCATCTCTCTGGCCCCCTGCCTGATGCTTTTGAGACAAGGTCTCTCACTGGCCTGGGAACTCGGTACTGAACTCACTGGCCCAAGAGCCTCAGGGATTGTCTTATCTCTTTTTCTCCAGCACTGAGATTATAAATCTGTGCCACTGTGCCTTTGTGGTTGGGGGAGGTGGGGAGGAGCTTCGTCGTTGTTTTCTAGGCAATCACTTGCCAATTGGTTTGACCCCAGCCTGAGAAGGCATATTTAAAATGCCTATCACAGAGTTGGTGTTCCCAAGCATCTACATATTCTTTTCCCCTTCTGGCTGTCTCCTATGTCCCACCTTTCAGGGCAAGAGCACACAGCCTTCTGTGAGCCTCTCTTCTCTATCGTAAGCTGAAAAGCTCAACAGCAGGTGCAGAAACATGAGAAATGGAAACTCAGTAAGTTCCTGCACCGTCTCCAGCTTGAAAGGAGATCTGCCACAGGAGTTTTCCACTCTACAGCTGCCCGGTGAGGCTGCAGACCTCTGCCCTTGGACGGCCGCTATTCCGAGGAGTCAGACATGGGGTAAGCCTCAGCTGCTCCGCGGGCCATAATGGAATGTGGCTCAGGGCTGCCTGACGTCATGTGGACTTGGGTAAATTTGGTCTGTTCTCATCCCTTCCAGAGACCTTTCACCTTGAGGACTCAGGAACTAGAAAAACGTTCCAGGAGCCAACAGAGTCACATTCCCCAGTGAGCCGTGGAGGAGACTGCTGTTGCCTGGATAACAGGACAAACCCAGGAACTGTGAGAAGACTCCATATCTGATCCCCGGAAATAGAGCGATGATTCTTACGGCCCTAGAAGATACAAGCTTCCTGCCAGCAAGACGATCTGGGCTCTGTCTTTGTGTGCACCAACCAATATATTTAGATTGAGCTGACCAAGGTTTCCCAGGTGAGCAGTGGAGGTGCTCAGGCCAAAGACAATCCTGAATTTCACAGTCCTACTCCATGAAGTTTGCCGACATTCACCAAGTAAGAGCCTGGTAGGTCCAGGTATCATGGAAGGCCATTGGCTTGGATGTTTTTGAAGCTTTTGCTTAAACACTGTTCTCCCACCTACTATGCTTAGGAAAGATACTACTAGAGCAGGAAGTTGGCTCCGTGGTTTAGAGCACTTGCTGCTCTTGCAGAGGACCCAGACTCGATGCCCAGTGCCCACATGGTGTCTCAAAACCATCTGTAACTCCAGTTCCACAGGATCCAACACCCTCTTCTGGCCTTCACTGGCACCAGGGACACTCATGAAGCATATATATATATATATATATATATATATATATATATATATATATATATATATACCAAACAATCATACGTATAAAATAAAATAAATCTAAAGATAAAATTTTTTTAAAAGATACCTACCCAATCCAGTCCTAATTCTCTTATCTGTAAAGAAACTGAGAGGAATGCCTGGTTTGCAAGTCAGAGACCAAAAAAAAAAAAACTACATGACATTACCAAATGTAAAGGGCAGTGCTCAGTTAGTCATTTTATTATTACATTTTGTTTGGAGGGAAGTGAATAACAGTCACAGTCGGAGGGCAGAGCATGTAAAGTTCAACTGAACTCATTTGACTTGTTTGAAACAACCACTGGAGATGCTCCTAGCTCTAACATATTGAAAATGAATGGCCTTTGGACTAGAGGAACTCGTGCTTTTGCAACTGACATAGATGGATGAGTAAGCAAATAATTTCAGGGAGATGAGTGATAAAAGCAAGTGGAGATGCCCCAGCAGAAGAGTGGAGGTGGTACTTAGACATCTGAAGGAGTCAGGGGAGGCCTTGCTGAAGAAGCAACTCTCAGATTCTGATGGCTGGGTTTTAAAAGATGACCAAGCAGGAAATCACCAGCTGGAGTGGATACCGGGAAACTGTTGCGATGCCTTTAAGAGCATGAAGAAAACGCACAGAAGAATGAAAGCTCATTGTGGGGGGAGGGGCACGGAGCAGCTGCATATCACTAACATGATGGACTCTGATCAGCCAAAGATGTTCCCAGAAGACCTAGCCTGCCTGCTTAAGAGTCAGGCTTTGCTCTGGAAGCAACTAGGGGGCTGGGCAGACAAACAACAGCGTGATTGATGTGCATGCATACGTGCATGATTGTGCATGTTCATTTTGTTTTGAGACAGGAATTCACTGTGCATGTGAAAGTGTCTGTGTGAGCATGTGCATGTGAGTGTGTGTGTGTGTGTGTGTGTGTGTGTGTGTGTGTGTGGTGTGTGTGAGTGTGTGCCCAGGCTAGTCTAGAACTCTTGGCAGTCCACCGGCTTCAGCTTCCCTCCAAAGTGCTGTGATTACCAGTTATATGACACCGTATACAGGATTTTTTTTTCCAAGAAAATAACTGAGTGTAGGATGGGTATAAAACAGAAAGACTGGAGGCCAGGAGCCTTGAACTTGTGGAGATAAGCAACCTATCTAAATAATTTTTTTTTTTCGAGACAGGGTTTCTCTGTGTAGCCTTGGCTGTCTTGGAACTCACTCTGTAGACCAGGCTGGCTTCGAACTCAGAAATCTGCCTGCCTCTGCCTCCCAAGTGCTGGGATTAAAGGCGTGCGCCACCATGCCCGGCCTAAATAATTTCTTAATTCAGAAGTCAGACAGTGGTCTAGAAGACGGTTAGACCTGGCTCTCAGACTGAACTTGGCTAATTTGTTCCTTTATGTACATCTCTGAAACCTGACTACTGTGTAGAAATCATATAGAGCAACTGAGATGTATAAGCAGGAAGATAAAGCTACAAAGGGTGAGTTAGGCTTGGGTTAGCCCAAGACTCACCCAAACCCATGGTTTGCCACTGCTTTAAAGAACACTCAACACTTTTTCTGAATGCCCACGCCCTGAGGTCTGTATTCACAAGGAGAATGAAAGCTTTTATTGGCGACACTCATTCATCCATTCCCCCATGGGACATATTGACAGAGCTTGAGTCTAGTCTCTGGTAGATTTCGAGAGAGATGGAAGACAATTCTGACAATTCATGATTAAATTCAGCCATAAAATGGGTGGACAAGGCCTGGTGGTGTGAATGTTAATCCAACAAGAGGGGTGTGCCTACTACTACAGGAGCTTGGACGAGGACATGAGACGGTTGGAACAACCTGAAGCAGAGAGCCCTGAGCTAAACTCTGAATGTCAGAGAGGGCACAGAGGAACCCTAAATTAAATCAACACTATACACTCTCTGGGTTTGCAGGGCAGAGGGCAGTGATTAGAATTCAGCAGAACCATCTTTGCACTCCTAAAGCTTGGCACATGCTCTGTCTGTTTCCATTACTACACCCGGCCTAAAGTGTGACTTTCCTCTGGCTATGACACTAAAATCCAGTCCTCCTCTCCCCTAAATTAACAAGTAGGTGGCATTGGTCTACCATTATCTCATCTCCTCTGTTAGTTTCTGCTTCAAGGTACCCCATTTCTGATCTCAAGGATTCCCCAACAGCGAGAAATCATGGCAGCACCTCCTGAGCAGTGCCCAGGTTCCCAGTTCACCGTCATCCATCTCCCTGGCACTTATAAGTGTGTGGGCTCAGTTTCTGAATAGCTTTTACACAATGAAATGGGAGTGCCATGTTCTCTCCACATTGTGGCTACCACATAGTTTAAGATGTTTGTCCTATACGAGGATCTACATTCAACACTGTTTTTCTTCTCCTTGTCTTCAGTGAGGCACACACTGTCACCATTTTTCCCTTGAGCACGCTCTCTCTTTATGGTGACATTCCTGTCTCTGTTGCCACCTACCTTTTAGCAGCCTCATTAATGAAGCTCTGTCATGATACTTGTCCTATGCGGAATTTTAACCATCTCTCTATTTTGGCCATTCCGTCAGACAAAAATCTCTGTGGCCTACTCATTTTTCTTCTCTAGTTCCTACACTTGGTGACATCAGTTAGTATTTGAAGAATGAATGAATTTGTAAGTGAATGGAGAGAAGCCTTTGGAACAAGCTCTTATCAAAAGAACATTATTCTAGAGGTAAGTCTGCCACGCAGAAGGGACCATTGGAGAGCCAACTGCTCAGAGTTCTGCTGCTGCCCAACAGGAAAGGCCTGGGCTTGCTCAGCCTGGTGCTGTGTAGCAGTTTTCTGAATGGAGCCCTCTCTTTCAGGGAAGCACTTTAAGACAGAAGGTAAACAACTCAAAAGAGCTTCAGGAAGTCTAGGAAACTGACCAGATTCCCTAGCCCCCTCTCTCCCAAAGAAAGCATGAAAGACTGCTGAGAGTCACTTTCAGGTCTAGCAAGCTCTTGCTGCAAAGAAAACTCTGACAAGCTGCTGGAAAGAAGTCAAGAACTCCCTGGAAGGGGTTTAGATCAACTGATCCCACTTGGAAGGAACGAGCTTCAACCTGTTCAGCTGCCTGTAAGCTGTCCCCAACTTTTTTGAGCTGTGCGTGCTGGGGTGGGCTTTGGTGGTGCAGGTGTCTATGAGTCATTTCTGCTCCCGTAAGTGAACCCTCACTCACCTTCCTGTAAGCCACCCCAATAACATTCACTGGAAGATGGATTTTGGTGATATCTGTACTTTTGATCTATTGTGGGATCCCGATCTTGGATAGTGTGCGTGTGTGCGTGTGTGTGTGTGTGTGTGTGTGTGTGTGTGTGTGTGTGTGTGTGATACATCATGCCAGGAAATCTTGTCATAAAGTACCTTGGTATTGAGTTAATCATGAGAAAGATGTTCTTTCAGAGAGCGGAGAAGAGACCCATCGCAAGCTTTAATTGCTTGGGCCCTTTCTGTCCTCATTTCTCTAAGTCCTCTTCTTTGGGTTTGTGCTACTTTGTATGCATCTTATTCGTGAACTAAGTACTATTAATGATGTGCTACTTGACCTGAATTTCGCCTCAACATTAATGCAGTGGAAATCACTAAAGAGAAGTAAATTAAAGTTAATACTCACTGAAAAGAAATGACTAGTCTCTGGTTTATTATTAGAACTGACCTTCAATCTAATTTTTTATACTAAGATCGAAAATCCTAAGAAGTCTGATTGCCTCGCCATGTATACCATATGCTAGGAGTTCTCAGCCAAGGCCAAATATGGGAAAAGTCAAACAGTCTATAGGAAACAAATAAATAAATCACGGTGTTGGGTAAACTGCAGTTTGGCCTAGATCCATGAACACAAACCAAAGAAGTGTCTCTGCAGAGATGTAAGAAATAGCTTTGGAAATATTTCAGAAGTGGATTTGAATTTGAACTTGACCCAAAGAAATGACTACAGCTGAACCTTGTCCCGCGGACCTGATACCAAATGTTTTCTCCTAGCTCATGTTTGCTCAGTGGTTTGTCTGTGGGTCATGAGAGAGGCTCCCTGCAGAGTGAGCTGTGCTCCAGAATGACCTTAGGCATCATGGTGTGTGGCTCGCCAGAGCCAGGCTGATCCCTGACTGTGGGAAGTAAAGACAATGCAATATAAAAGCTGAGCAACCGAGTGAGTTCTGGGCTCAAGCATGCCACCAGCTGTGCACTGTTTGGTCTAGTACCTGATTTGTCATTTAGTTGCAATAGGATGTTTTAATTAATGTATTCACTATTTTATAGCTCAGGTTACCTTGTGGATAACCAAAAGTAAAAGGAGGAAAGAATATGGGGCTAAGTTTTTCAAAACTTGCCAAATTTTGTGGGCTATGTTCTAAACCCAAAAGGAAATACAAAAATGACAAGGTACAAATCCTCCTGTCTAAAGAACTGTAGGGAATCTCGGGAGATGGCTTAGTGGGTTACTGCACATGCATGAAGACCCAGGTTCGTATTCTACACATTGATGGAAAAGGCAGAACATGGGGGCAGGGGAAGAGGATCAGTAGGAGCACTTGCTTTTCCAGAGGACCACAGTTCAGTTACCAGCACCCATATCAGGCAGCTTACAACTGCCTGTAACTCAAGTTCCAGTGAGTCCAACGCCCCTATTCAGGTCTCAGTGGACATACACATGCGTGCATGCGCACACACCCACACACCACAGAGGGGGGAGGGAGGAGAGAGAGAAAGAGAGAGAGAGAGAGAGAGAGAGAGAGAGAGAGAGAGAGAGAGAGAGAGAAACAGACAGACAGACACAAAGACAGAGAGAAGCTTAAAATAAAATAAATATTTAAATAATTTTTAGAAAGAAAGAGAAGGGAAAATAGGGAAACATCCCAGAGCCGGCTGTGTTAGAGGACACTGAAGCAAACAGTGGGGAAGAAGAAGATGGGAGCTCATGTCAGGGCCAGGCTGGAAGCTTCACTCGTGACAAGGGTCTTTCCTAATCCAGTCTCAGTACATTGCCAAACTGATGAACTTAGGGCCAAAAAACATGCCTCAAGAAAAATTTGACAAGATAATTAAACAAAGGAGATGGTTCAGAGTAAAGAGATGTATTTGGTCTAAAGACCAAAAAGTGCAAGGGGCCAACATGTCTGAAATCCTCATCCCAGCTTTCTGTTTGTCAACTGTGAGTCTCTTCCCAGATATGCTTCACTGGACAGTCCACTGGATGAGCGCTCAACACATCAGAGCCTCAGATGGAAGCCAGATGTGAGGCAAGAGTCCTTAAGAATCATGGGAGCTTTTAAGGCATCTTCAGAAATAGCAGGGGTGTAACTTACTGCCATAATAATACAATATGTAATTACATATTGTCTCTGTGCTTATTTTAGAACTGATGGGGCCTTTAGAAACCATATGATCTATGCCCATTTATTTTGCAGATGAAACTAAAATGGTTAAGTGGATTGATTTAAAGTGATTTAGGAAATCAATAGTAAAATAATGTTTTTAAGACAGAATACTGTTTGGGAGAGACATGTGTGAAATCTCCCACATGACTATCTTCCTGTGTGTCCTGACATATGATCTTTGCTGCACTTTGCTGGAGAAAACGTCTTGTCTAGTCAAATTTTCAGTGTCTATTAGAGACTTTTAGTTGCTCTTAGCAGTATGTGTTCCTCCCAGGACAGTGACCATGGAATCCATGTTTTATCACAAGTGAAGCCTGCTCGATTACTCTGTGATCGTAGGCAGCAGTCCAGGTCCTAAGAAGTTGTCCTCGGCTTGTTCCAAGGCCCAGCCTACTGCTCTCCTCAACTCCACTTCTCCTTCTGCTTACAGATACTGAGGACGCTACATCTGTAACTTTGAGTAAATTACCAAAGGCTCAAAGGCTGTGGCAATTAAGAACTTGCCTGGCCTGTCAGGATGGCTCAGCAGGGACAAGTGCTTATCTCTGAGAATGATGACTTGAGTTCCGCTCCAGAGCCCATAATGAAGGAGAAATCAATTTCCAGAAGTTGTTCCTGACTGCCACATAAACATGCCTCACCCTCACATATCATATATGCACAATAAAATGAAACAATTTGTTTAAACAATACATTTTTGACATGACCATCACCCTGTGTTGCCAGGACTACCCTGAAAACTCCTGCATCCTCAGGTACCTAATCCAACAGCTTCAGTCTAGCCTTCTCTTTGCTACTAGAAATAGCTTCTTAGCCGGGCGTGGTGGCGCACGCCTTTAATCCCAGCACTTGGGAGGCAGAGGCAGGCGAATTTCTGAGTTCGAAGCCAGCCTGGTCTACAGAGTGAGTTCCAGGCCAGCCAGAGATACACAGAGAAACCCTGTCTCAGAAAACCAAAAAAAGAAAAAAGAAAAGAAATAGCTCTTTATAGTGAGCCATGTCAGATCTCTTGTCTGAAACCTGGGATGGTTTAGCATTACCTACAAAACAGAACCCACATCCCAGCATAATGTCCATACCCTCTACCATCTGGTACCTCCCTTATGGGGCCTGATAACTAATGCATGGATGACACTGTCTATGCAGAAAGTCTTTTACCGGCATCTCCACACTGGTATTCGATAATGAAATTTAGTAAGTGCCCACATGTGCCGGATGTTCCTATTGTTGTTTGAGTTCTTTGTTTTGTTCTGTTCTGTTTTTTAAGATACGGTCTCTTGTAGCAGCAGATGCTGGCCTTGAACTTAATATGTGGGCAAGGTTGGCTTTGATTTCCTGATCTTCCTGACCCCACCTGCCAAGTGTTGAGATCCTAAGAGGTCACTTCCATGCCTGACCTCGGTCTGCTGGGTCTGAATAATGGATATTTTATCATAAGATAGTATAAACAAATGAGGACCTGGAATTTAGAGTTCCGCCTTTGGGGGCAGTTGCTGGCCTTTCCGCTGAGCTGCCTCTGTTTCTCCATCTGTGTACTAAAGGGTAGCGCTAAGGGATTCCTTAAGGTCTTACGGTCCCCGCTGCCAGAATCCTCGTGAAGATCTAACAGGGACTGCTAACCCACAGCTAGTTGCCAGCTCAGAGGCTTGCCGTCATCTTACGGTGACATCTGTCTCATCCCTTCCTCACTGGCTCTTAGGCAATGCTGACTCACGGCACCAAACTGAAATGTATATATACTGTGCTGCACCAAACTGAAATGTATATATACTGTGCTGAGCAGACCGAGGGGCTCTCTGCACCTTCAGCTGGACCTCCATAGTCACACCAAGAAAAAAAAGAAAAGGCCTCAGTTCACACCTAGAACCCATTTAAAAAGACAGGCATGGCTGCCTGCGATTGTGATCAGTACTGGGGACAGGGAGAGAGATGGATTGCTTGGGCTCACTGGCCAGTCAGGCCCAAATAGTAACTTTCAGGCCAGTGAGAGACCATGTCTCTTACAAAACAAAGCACAAATAAGAAAAAAAAAAAATGGTGCCTGAGGAACAATACCAGAGACTGACATCTGGTCTCTACATATGTACACACACACACACACACACATATGAGACAGGAGAGACAGAGAGACAGAGAGACAGAGACAGAGACAGAGAGAACACCACAGGACTAGAGAGATGGCTCAGTGGGTATATAAATGTGCTTGCTGCCGAGTGTGCCGGCCTGAATTGGATCCCTGGGCCCCACATGGTGGAAGGAAAGAGCTGACTTCTATTAAGTTGTCCTCTGACCTCCACATAACATAAGCACAGAGGCATGCATATGTGTGCGCGCATGCACTGGAAAAGAAAGACTGAAAGGAGAAAAAAAAGAAGAAGAAGAATGTTCACTCCACTCCAGGAAGAGCTAATGCTGACTCGGCGTGCTGTAGGTCTGGTCTTGAAGCAGGAAGTCGTGTAGACCCACAGGGCTCTGCAGGCTTATGTAAGAATGAGAGCAAAAGGTCAAATAAGCAAGAAAAAAAATGTCCCAAGGGGGATTTTTTTTACAAGGCAGGAAGGCTTTGGGGGTTCCCACTTGGGGGAAGCTTTTGTGTATTAGTCGCCTCATGGGGAGTAGCTCTGCAGTCTGGCTTTGCTATCTCATTCACAGCTGGGCCATTCAAGGCTCTGATGATCATAACTAGGAAATAACCATGGGGTTCAAGGGTATCCCTCCGAGGTCCTGAGTTCTTATTTTTGCACAGCCTGTGAAGCATCTGAAAGGAATTTAGGAAGGGCTTAGGAGTAAGACCGGATACTCAGGAGAGTCCCTGCGCAGTGGGGAATCGGGCACTTTACTAACGAGATAACACTGCACTCTAAAGCCCCGACCTACATCAGCCACGGGAAAGGCAGAGTTACAGTCACCATACTAAATAGCTTTGGGTCACAAAAGAATCCGCATTCCTTTGGAAAGTCAAAAATGACATTTGCTAATTCCTTGACTGAATACGGCTAATAAGCTGGATACGGCAGCATCTTGTCCATAGCTGTCTGGGCGGGCTAATCTCTGGCAGAAGTCTGAAGCCCTTGTCTGCCTAGTGACATGCTGCTGTCTAAGCTCCTGGCTGCAGTTAGCTTGACATTTTGCTGAGTCCGACTCACCCTCTCCCAGCCTCAATTGTTCCGAGCCAATGTAGACTTCCCGTACAGTTGGCCTACTTAGAGACAAAGAATGTTAGTGTTGGAAGGGAGCTACTTTAGAAGTCACGGACTACAACCTCTCAATGCTACAAATAAGAAAAATGAGCCAGAGATTAGGCTTATCTGTGTCTTGTTTGACTTGGGGTGGGTTTGGAGATGAGACCTGGTGGAACCTCGGCACGAGAGCCTGTAGGGAAGAGGTGAGACAGGGCAACAGGGCAAATGTGGAGCTAACGAGACTACCTCTGCTGCAGGGTTGCCAGGACTGGAGTAGAACTCTGGGTGTACCCTGGGACAATGGATTGTGTCAACAAAGCAACATCAGGATCCAAGCCAGGCAGCTTGAGGTTCAAGGCAGGGCTTCTGTACAGGCAGGGAAGTGTGAGCGAAGGGAAGAATTAGGCTGAAGGTCAGTTATGAAAACTCGACGATGGGTGAGAGGGTACAGAGAAAAGCGATTCAGACCATCAGGGTAGACAAAGTTCACCAGAGCTGTGATGAACTCCACCTCCCAACTTTTAGGAAGAGGGTTGGCTTGAGACAGGGTCTCACAATGTGACCTGTGCACTACGTAGACCAGGCTGGCTTTGAACTCACAAAGCTCCCCTTGCCTTTGCCTCCTGAGTGCTGGGGTTAAAGGTTTCCCTGGCCCCTAATCATATCTTAATGTACTTCCTTCAACCTGGACTTGTATAACTCAGTTATCTTTCAAGTCTAGGTTAGAAGAGACCTGCTCTTTAACACAGTGCTTTTAAAGGTAGGCCACTCCCACTCCCTGGCTTGAATAGGTTTTTCTTTTACTTTTTCTTTTTTTTATGGCTTGACTGCTGAGGAAGAAGAATCAATTTTCTTATGGAGAGAGGTGGCCACTCACAGGTCACCCATGCCCCCACTGGATGATCCCATATTCATGTATATGTGATTGGCACAAATTGAAATTGGTGATTTTTTTTTTTTTTTTTTTTAGAAATTGGAAAGAAATTAAGAAATTTGGGAAGGGCCGGGCCTGGTGGCGCATGCCTTTAATCCCAGCACTTGGGAGGCAGAGGCAGGCAGATTTCTGAGTTCGAGGC
>NC_034590.1:61220919-61226209 GCF_900095145.1 Mus pahari | reverse complement strand
ATAGTCCATCCTTTCATCTTAGCTCCAAACTTTGAAAGACAACATTATTTTTAAAGACACAGCCTGGAGGCCTCTTAGATATCAACAGCAATGGGGGGGGGGGGGGGGTCTGGAGCACACAGCTCTGGATCCTTAGTTCATCCTTTGGTTTTCCCCATGGCTGCACATAGACTGAACAACAGTGTGTCACTTGTCAGGTATCCAGCTGTCCACTGGAAGATGCTCTGATTGATTCCTAGTGAGGGAGGGAGTTCTAGTCTCCCTGGTGATGGAGGAAAAGCTTATGTACCTAACTGAGAAGGGATGGTAGAAACAGAAAGGTATTAAATATGGTACAAGGGGATGTGCATATGACCAACTTGATCATTTGCCAGGAAATGAGAAAGGAGAAAAAAAAAGAAAAACCATGGTAGGATTAAAGACAGCTAGGCCAAGAACTGACACATGAGATGACTCATGGAAAGTGTAATCCGGTTATAAAGGGAACTTACGTGTGAGTAGACACAGTATTGTCTCATTGATTTGTAGACAACCCCGGGGCAAAGGGTGCTGTGTGTGTACACACATGCACACATGCATACGCAGAGTTGTATAAGCTTCTCTTTACAGGAATGACCGAATCTCTGACAAAAAAGTGACAAACATCGACTGTTCCTCTACAATGCCTTGGAAACCCGAAGGTCTACCTGTCCCCTGGTCCAGAGCCACGATATTAAAAGCCAGCTGCTTTTAGGAATGAAGAGGCAGCTCCTCTGACCCAAAATCATATAGAATGGCTCATGGAAGATTTTTTTTCTGAGATATGACTCAGAGGGATTCTCGGTAAACTATAAACTTTTCTAGGTTGTTTTATAATAAAGATAGAAAATCATTAGTCAGCTGATTTACAGAGAGTTGGCTGATACGGAGCAAATCTCTGCTTGAAAGAGGCATGGTTCAAGTGGACCAGAGAATCTGGGGCAGGAGAGAAGAAAGAGCAGAGGGTAGTTATTTATTACCTGCACATGACCCAGGGACCAGAGAGGGTGACCAATGGGGACTCTGCTGCTGAGCTATTGGGTCAGCTCAAGATACACACAAAGGGAGCTTTGGGGAGCTAGGATGGACCTAAGAGAGGTTACTCACCTGGTGTCTGTCTCAGATCCATCTGTAAGGGACCTCAAAACACAGGAACCACAGACAGGCTCTGCTAATGCTTCTGTTGTATTCAAGCAGGATACAGTTTTGTCTCCTAATCAATAGGTGCCCCCCTGCCCCCACCTTAGAAGCACAGAGTTAGTTTAAATAACTCTTTCCCATGATGCAAATCTCTGAATGTATAAAAAAAAAAACCTTAGGAAATGGTTTGTAGTTACAATAAGAATTTCAAGTTTTCTTTAAAAACATCTTTACCAGAATGTGAGAGGTAAAGGCAGGTGGATCTCTGAGTTCAAAGCTAGCCTGGTCTACCTAGTGAGACCTTGTCTCAAAAAGGAATTATTTTTTTCTGTACCTACACAGGATGTGATTCCTCAATTTTTTGTCTCTCTGTTTCTCACACATTAAAAATTATCTAGTTGGTTTTTTATTGTGCTTTGAATCTGAAATGTCCCTACAGGTTCGTGACTTCAACGTTTGTTCCTCAGCTGAGAATGCCGTTGGGGCCTGGCAGGCAGAAGTCACTAAGGGCAGAATTTCAGAAGCATCAGCATTCTCTCTGTTCCCCAGCCCAATGTCCTGTGAGCTCCCACTGCCACAGAGGGAGCCATTCTTTCATGCTGTCCCTGCTAAGCTAGTCTGAAAAACCTCAGCTAGCCAAAGCTAGCTCCTCCTCTCTTAAGTTGTGTCTACCAGAATGCTAACTGCAGTGATGCAAAGCAACTAATACTGTTTCCAAAGAAGATTCGCTCACTCCATACCAAGCTGAGCTTGAGCAGATCTATTAAGGAAATAAACATGGTACACTGGAAAAACACACAAGTCCATAAGCCCAAAGCCATTCATGGGATGAATTCAGGGATCTAGAACTTCAAAATATCAGCAAGGGTCACTGCCCCACCGCCACCCCCAGTGGAAGCCAGAGCCTCAGTTACCTACACCAGGGAGTTAGAGGAGAAACTCACTAGCCCCAAAGGTCTGATTTTGCAACTCTGCTCTAGAGCAAGTCTGTTTGACAGAAGAACAAGGTCTTGGGTTTCTGGATTTCTCATTTCTTCATCTCTGAAACAGAAGGAAATCATTAAGGCTAAGTCTGTGTTTGCCAAACACTTCTTCTAATTCTAATGTTTCTGTCTGCCTGGTGGTTTTTGCATCTTTTCTGGAATTTCTTTCCTCTACTTTGATGCTGATCTATTGTGAGGCTCGGTACCATACAGGCTTTCTGTGCAGTGGGTCTTCCAGCAACTGGCACTCACACAACTACTTTGGAATTCTACTGTAAACTGAGGTTGTAAAAAAAAAAAAATTCAACTTACACTATTACAATGGTTAATTTAATGTCAGCTTTTCTAAGTCACAGGGCCCAGATATTTGCTCAGACATGATGCTTGATATTTTTTTTTTTGAGAATGTTTTGGAGCCAATTAACATTTATATTAGCGGATTAGGAGTAAAAGTGGATCATAAAGTAGTGGGCCTTACTCAATTGAAAGCCTGAAGAGAACAAAACACTAGCTTCTGCTGAGCACAGGAGGACCTCAGCAGATGACCTGGAGACTCGAACCTGCAGCACTGGTTCTCGCCTGGGTCTGCAGCCGGCAGCTAGCCTGCAGAATCTAACCTTGTCAACCTAAGCCCAAGTTGACTCTAGGCGATGGAGAGATGTCAGTGGATAGGAGCAAGGATTTCAGGGGACCTGGGTTCAATTTCCAGCACCCACATGGTGGCTCACAACTGGTTGTAACTCTAGTCTTGAGTGATCTGATGCTCTCTGGCACCAGGCACACATCTGGTATACACACATACATGCAGGCAAAACATCCCATACACATAAAATACAGTAAATAAATAAATAAATAAATAAATAAATAAATAAATAAATAAATAAAACTTCCCCTTGTCTCTCCTTATCTCTCTTCATCTGTCTCTATTCCCTTTCCCCTTTTCTCTATCACACACACACACACACACACACACACACACACACACACACACACACAAGCCTGGAGGAGCCTAACTAACACAAATGTGACCAGGATTTCTTACCTGTGGTGTTTTCTGACAGAAGGCTGGCACATGCTGCTTCCTGGGAGAAAGCAAAGCTCGGGGAGCTGGGGAGCAATGTATTTCCATGACCCCTGTTCTCCACTCCTAAAACTGAGCACCTTGGTGGAGAAGTGGGCTTGACAAAGGCCATAGAGAAAGCAGTTCCAGAGAGTGAATAAACTGATTTGTTACAAACAGACCACATTTACTGTGTAGGAAAATAATTTCTCAAATAGCTAAAAACCAAAGAGAGAGGCTGAAGCGGAACAGAAGGAGAAGGAGATAAGGCCTTTCTTGGCCTCTTGGATCACTTCAGATCAAGATCTTAATTGAAAAGTAGAACTGTTTTGTTTAGTGTGTGGCTTGGCAACAAATCTACTATGTGACCTTCAGCAGACATACTAGATGAAATGCTCAGTATAAAAAATCATGGCAATCCTGTTAACGTGGTGACATAGTCGAGGAGGTAAACAGGATTGTCCCTCTAGGAAGGATTTGCTGTCCAAACATAAGGAGTGTGGCCCGAAAAGAGCCTTCAGTTCTAGCTCCTCTGGATGCTCTTAGCTGCAGACTCAGTTTGCCCCAGACTGTGGGATTCCCCCAGCATCTGTCCAGTGGCTGAGTGAGGTGCGGATAAAAAGATGGAGTTGGGATGCTCTGGAGGACAGCATGTGCTCCGGAGCCCTAGCCTGAGAGGCGGCTTTCTCGGGCCCTTTATGAAGTTTGACTTTCTCCATTCCACTTCCTTCCTTCTTCCTTTACATAGATCGATCCCTAACATATACCATCCCCATTTCCCTCAGTATCTGTTTCCAAAGAAACCAACCTGCGACATCCATAGGCAGTTACCTTCATTGCAGGTAGAATATGAGGAAATGTGAACATGAAATCACACTTAGGAATATGTTAACACATGAGACTCACAGCTCTATATAGATGTGGGGCAGAAAAATGATCTGATCTGGCTGAAAAGGAAGCGTTTTATTAAGAATTAGGGGTCTTATGGAACTCATTGATCAACAGTCAATGGAAATTATCAAAAGCTAAAGTTAGCCTTTCTTTCCCTCCCCACTCACCTCTTGCTCTCACTTTCTGTCTCCCTCCCTCTTTCTTCCTATTTCCCACTCATCATGGTACCTTGTCTGTGTTCTTTGTATTAGATCCACTCTATTATTTCTAAGATTTCTTTTATGTGTCTGAGTGTTTGCCTGCACCAGGTGTTATGCCTGCCCTTTCCCCTAGAGGTCGTTGGATCCCCTGAAACAAGAGTTATGGATGGTTGTGAGGCACCATGTGGGTTCCAGTAACCTAACCCAGGTCTTCTACAAGAGCAAGAAGTGCTTTTTGCCTCTGAGCTATCCCACCAGCCCCTTGATCCATTCTTAGTGCTTATCAAATGACATGACCTCCAAGAAGAAACTCCAGAATATCAGGCTCAGTGACCCTAGTCTCTGTCCCCTTAGAGGATCAGAGCCTGCGGCGGTCAACTGATCCTCTCTGTTGATTCTCAGGTAATTCCCGACTTGACTTCCTCTTCAACCATCAACCGTGACTGGAGACTAGGCCATTTTGGATGGAAAGCTATCTTCCCTCTAAGGTTATACACAGAATTTATTTTCTTAGAAGAGGATATGAGAGAGCGGTGAGCATCTTTGGCACACAGTTCTCACAGCTAAGGTGCTGTGGAAGAAGTGTCCTGCTTTGTAGGCAAACGGTCAGATCTGAGTTCCACATCTACCACCTAATAGTTACATTAAACTGAATAGAATCAGTAAAGGCTGATTCTGTTTGCTCAACTGAAAACAGGGATAATTCCTCTGGCTCAATGGTGTTTTTAAAACTTGTTTACTTTTCAAAAGTAATTTTACATTTTGTTTGTTTGTTTGTTTTCTGAGACAAGGTTTTTCTGTGTTGCCCTGGCTGTCCCGAAACTCACTCTGTAGACCAGGCTGACCTGAAACTCAGAGATTTGCCTGCCTCTGCCTCCTGAGTGCTACGATTAAAGAGTGGACCATCACTGGCTAAGAAATGTTTTTACGCCGGGTGATAGTGGCACACGCCTTTAATCCCAGCACTTGGGAGGCAGAGGCAGGCGGATTTCTTTTTT
>NC_034590.1:61214014-61220889 GCF_900095145.1 Mus pahari | reverse complement strand
TCACTCTGTAGACCAGGCTGGCCTCGAACTCAGAAATCTGCCTGCCTCTGCCTCCCGAGTGCTGGGATTAAAGGCGTGTGCCACCACGCCCGGCCGGCAGGCAGATTTCTAAGTTTGAGGACAGCCTGGTCTACAAAGTGAGTTCCAGGACAGCCAGGGCTATACGGAGAAACCCTGTCTCGAAAACAAACAAAAAAAAGAAAAGTTTTTACATTTTTAAAAGTTGGCTTCTGGGGCTGGAGAGATAGCTCAGTGGTTAAGAACACTGACTGCACTTCCAGAGGTTCAATTCCCAGCAGCCACACGGTGGCTCACAACCATCTGTAATGGGATCTGATGCCCTTTTCTGGTGTGACTGAGAAGAGTGACAGCGTACTCACATACATAAGTACATTTTTTAAAAAAATCTTTAAATTTCTTTAAAAAAAAAAAAAAGGTGATTGCTAAGGTATGCACCGGAAGTAGAGAAGTAAGATATGTTTTTTTTGTGTGTAGACAGATGTTCTCCTGAGGGAGGAAAGCAAGGAAGCACGTAATTATGGTCCTAGGTGATGCGCAGTTAAAGAGGCAAACGTCCCTGGGTTAGGTGTCCTCCCTGCGTGCCCTCCGTGTGTGTGCTTGGGTGTCTAGACAGGAAAGACAAAGGAGGGAGAACAGGAAAGCCTTGCAGAAGAGGGAACCCTGCGTGGGGACGCTTGGCAGGAGAGAGAAAGATCTGTATGGAGGCAACGAGACTATCACGTGCTGCATCACCTATGTGTGAGAGGATGGTCGCTTTCAGAGATGTGACCATGTCACGGTGAGCAGGGCTAAAATAAGAGAGAGCATCTGGCATGGAGCCAGACAGGAAGGGTGGGGAGACCACTGTGGATGAGGCTGGACTAGAGACGAAGCTGGGTCACAGAAACTTCTGCGAGGAACAAGAAGTGAAACAGAAGTGCCCCACACATACCAGTGCTCAGCGCCGGACTGACTATGTCAGCAGTCAGGCTGAGCCATCTGTCGAGTGATTTCGTCTCTGGGAGAAAAGTAATATCTTTATTTTGCAGGGCTTTATCTGAGTAATTTTCCCAAGTTCACCTTGAGAACGTTCATCTTGTTGGGATTCCCTGGGAGCAGATCGTGAGAACAGAAGTTAAGTGTAGGTAGTTTATTTTGGAGGTGATCCCAGGAAAAAAAAAAAAAAAAAAAGAATCCAGTCAGAAACTAGGAACATGAAGCAGAGAAGAATAAGCTTCAGAGGTAGGTATTTCCAGCGGGAGAAGCAGCCAGGCCATTTCTTGACAAGGCTTGTTGGAATTGTGGTTTCGGGCCTGGGTTACAATGATGTTGACTTTGGCATTCTCAGTTTCCTGGCACAAAAGCTGTGCAGGGTGTTCAGGTAGGGTCCCCAGGTATTCTCACTAAGCTGTCCTCGGCATGTGGGGGTGTGGGCCACAGGCCAGGATAAGACCCTGGCCACATGCAAGGAGCAAGGCAGACAGTATATTTGGCTACACACAGTTTTTCTATTGATGGCTTCCATCATCAGTCCACCAGTATGGGGAGGGCATGGGAGGGCAGCACTTCACACAGTAAGGAGAGCGAGAGAGGCAGGAAGGGGTCAGGGATAATATGTCCCCAAGGACCTACTTCCTCCAGCTGGGGCTCACCTCCTTTAGGTTTTAGAACACCCCAAAATGGGGACCAGCCATTACTTTGCAAGTAGGGGTAGTGAGAAAAGAACTCAGGCAGTCCAAGCTGGACTTGATCCTGTGACTCTCCTGCCACCACCTTGAGTACTGTCGTCCCCGGTGTGTTCCAGCAACCTTTTACTATATGAGCCTTTCCTAAGGACACTTCATATCCAGTATCATAGCATTCTGCTTCTGCCCCCCTAGGCAGCTAAGATCAGTAAAGCATTTCCCCCCATGACCCTGTGAGAGCAATCTACCCCAAAGGTCTCTCTTTCAAATGAGTTCACAATCTTACAACTTTACACCCTGAAATTTCTGGTGGTTGGGATCTGTCCAGTCCCTGGGATGCCTTCAAAGTATCTTTTCTATTTTCTCATGCAAAGTGCTATTTTCCTTCTATTCCTCTTCTTTTTCTTGGTATCTTTAAAGGCACTAGCCTCCATAATACCACACCTTTATTTCAACTACCTCCTTTTCCAGTGAAAACACATATCTTTCAAACTTTTCTATACGTTTTGCTCCCGAGTCTTGCTGTAAATCTGGCTAAAAACATCGAATAATAACCATGCCACATCTTGAATGCTCTTCTCTCATGGAATTCCTCCTATTAAATTGCTCTGACACTTTTTAACTTGGTTTCCCATTAAGTTTCAGGACATTGACAAAGTAGAGACAAGTTCGTGGCCTGTAGTCCAATTCCCTCCAGAAATTTGTCTCAACTGAAACTTCATTAAGTGCAATCTCTACTGTCCACATCTCCTCCTTCTCTTCCTCTTCCTCTTCCTCCTCCTCCTCTTCCTCCTCTTCCTCTTCGCCCTCCTTCTCCTCCTCCTCCTTACGTGAGGAGGTTTGGTTTCATGTGTGTATGTATACCATTTGCATACCTGGCGCCCATGGAAGGTATTGGATTCCCTGTAATTGGATTCACAGACAGTTATGAGCCACTTCCTCTAGAGGAGAAGTCACGGCTCTAACCTCTAGGTCATCTCCGTAGCCCTAGGGAGGTCCACATTTCTGTTAGCATTCTGGTATTCTGAGCTTCTGAGATTTGTAGGAGACGCCTACAAGTCTCTGCTCACAGAGTTTTAGGCTTTTTGTAGCCTACTTCTCCAAACTTTTCTAAAGTACTCCTGCAAACCAGTTTCACAGTGGGTGGATCTTCTCACCTCGATGAATTGAGTCAAGAAAATCCTTCATGCCTAGCAGCTGGTCTCTCAGGTGATCCTAGATCTTGACAACTGAGATTGACCACCACAATAATCATAGAGTACTTTCTTGGAAACACAGTAGGGCTTGTTATCCTGATGAATGACTGATACATAATGGGTGGTTACTGAATATTTGTGGATAAATTTATTAAGTCAATACAAATGAATCATTTAGTATTATTTTGCTATGGAAAGCCTTATGATCGAATTAAGGAGATTTAGAAATTAGGCAGTTTGGAGGCCTCTCCCATTAGCATGGAGGTTGCAGAGAAATTGTTTGGATTTTTTTAAGCTTTACTTTCTCAGTCTTCAAACCTTGTTTTATTGCCTGCCTCACCTGCAGCAGTTAGGGTTTTGAGACTAAGTATGAAAAGATAAAAGTGCAGCAAAGGATTTTCCACATATAAGTCTTGGATTTGTACCAGGAGTAAGTTATGAGTTGACCTTTGGATCCCGTTATCTAAGACCAAGTATTTTGGGGTCAACCAAATATATCAGACAAGCCTTTAGTTGCAAAAAAGAAAAAAAAAAAACGAAACAAAATTAAATACAAAAAACAAAAACCAACCAAAACCCAGAAATTAATTCTGGCTACTGAAATCAAAATAGGGGCCTATTGGGGGCTTACCATGAAGTTCTCAGAAGAGATAGGATGTTTAAATACAGACCAGGAAGCACGGGCAAGATCACACCACAGAAACACAGTAGTTGGAACACTCCTCACACTTCACTGTGCAGTGCACATCAGTACCACCACTAGTACACACTCACACACTCTAAGCTTTCCAAGAGTTTTAGGTCATTCCACTTCAAATGTGAGGTCTTTGGTGAGATTGCGTCTTGTGGTCTAGCTGCCAGGGATGCAGGAGAGTGACTGGCCTCTTCCAATTTCCACAAGTGGAAGACGGAAGACATACTCTCTCATCCTGTGTCATAAAATACCAGTTTTCCAAGATACAAGAAGGGGTCTCATAGGCTAAGCAGTTAATAAGAATGCCCGTCCCACCCAAGACAGGACATAAAGGAAGTGAGATACTGATGAAAACCAGGAAACTCAGAGTAGGAAACGGGAACAATTTATTGACCAGCAACACTGACTTGAGACTTTGCTAGGCAGTCTTCGAGGTCCTGGGTAGAAAGACATGAGATGTTCAAGATGCTCAGCCAGCCAGGAAAAGTCATACTAACCCTGTGCTAAGGAAGAGCTGCAACTAAGCTGTAGCAAAAGACAGTGGAAGCACAGAGCAAAGGATTGGTTCTAAAAATCATACAGTTTCTCAGAAAAGCTTGCATGGGGGAGCTAGGTCTTGAAGGATTGCATAGAAAGCAGAGCTGGCTCTGGTATTTGTTAATCTTGCTCATTAGCCAGAATCTGGGTCATGGTATTTCCTGTTCTGTCCTTTCCTGTTGCCACCAACCACAGCACATATGCTATTACAGTTAAGATCTAAAAATTAGCATTATTAGGGCCTCAGAGTTATTAGGGTTCTGTTTGTGTCTTCCTTTGCTCTCCCCAAGTTTTGACAATGGCAAAACTTAATGGCTGTGTCTGCTGCTTTTGGCTAGTTTAGCTGTATGTATATACTCAGAACCTGCATTTAAATAATAGCTCAGCCAGGGACTGCTAATATGATCTCCCTAAGACCTGATTCCTCAAAGATAAAACAGGAATGAAAAATATTCGCCTCCCAGAGCCACTGTGGGGATTAACTGGGGAGACTTCCTGGTACTGCCAGCATGTTGGCCATTAGCAGGCTGAGGCAGTTCACATATCTGTGGGGTTGGGGATGTTTCTCTGTTCTCCCCCACTTTGGCTTAAGGGGTTTTATGAAGCGGCAGAGGAGTTACAGAAAGAAAATGTCTTCCAGGAAAGCAGAGTCCCAGAGGTTGTGCCAAAAATGTAAGACTATTGTAGTGAAGGAGAAGCAAACAGAAGTTTCATGAGCTATGAGACCCCCCTCAACACTGTCCCAGGAGGTAGAACTGAGAGCCCCACTCCTGGATTGAAGTGATAGTTTTCAATCCTATGAGACTGATTTCAAAAACAGCTGCCCCGGCTCCAGGAAGGTTTGTCTCTGTTCTTTATAAGGAAAAGATGACGTTCCCAGATGCTGGCCAAGGCAGAACCCTTTCTCCATCAGGATCTCGGAAGGGTTGAGAACAGAATGTCCCCTAAGCAGATATTGTCACACACTGTCCCTACAACATCTGAGATATGTGCAGGACAGAAGATTGAGGGGCACGGTTGGGGAGCAGCTCCCTGCCCTGTCTGAATAATAAACACAATATTTGAGGGAAATGTGCCACAGGCTGAAGAAATTTAATAAAGGCCAGTTCCAGACATAAACACACTGTGTGGCTTGCAACAGGCAGTGAAGTGTGTGCCGTGTGAATTTAGTTCTCCTTTCTGAGAGCCCTTGATATAATTTAGGAGCCTCTTCTTGCCAATAGGCCATGATGCTCCCTGCCAGTCTGGCTGTCTGAGTAAATTTCTGATCATTTGCTCCTGACCCAGCTATCTATTGAGTACTTCGCATCCCAGGCATTGGAGGGAGACATGGGCTCTCTGGTCTCATTCTAAGAAAGGAGAGGAAGTTGCTTTGTAAAAACCCAGGCTCTTCCTTTTGCACATCATTTGTGGGAAAGGGTGTCTGCCTATCTTAGCTGCATATGGAGAAAATAATTTCATGCAGAGAAGCTTGGTTCTGGCGTTTGCCAAGCTCCTCATCCATCTGGGGGCAAGCCCAAGACTAGGAGGGAGCCTCGAGCAGCAGAACACGTTGCTATGGTAACCTGGCACCACACACCTTTGATCCTTTATGTCAGCCTCCTTCCCAGTCCCCCAACCCAAACCTGCACATTCCCTTTATAAGCAGCATACCTTCTCAGAAGATGGACAGCTTTTCTTCATTTTCACACAGCCAGTTATAAAGACATGTTCCAAGTCACTTGGACAAAGGGACAGTGTTTCCTTTTAAAGGCCAAGGCTCTGCTGATTTTGCTTCCTGATACACAGCCGTGACTGAGACCCATGTTAGCTTATCTTCTATTGAAGACTTAACTTGCAAATCCCATTCATACATTAGTGGACTTTATCACCATGCTGTTTAAACCTCAGGCTTAAACAACCCTAAAAGACAAGAAAATGAACCCATTAAACATTCTGTGCCAGAAGCATCCATGTAAAGTAGAGCTAATTTTCCTGCTTTGCAAATGGGAAAATAAAGTGAAATGGTCAGTGAGCAGTAGCATGAGGAATGGTGAAGAGGTGAGATGGGCCCGTGGATAAAGGTGCTTGCTGCTAAGACTAATGACCTGAGTTTCATGCTTGGGATCTGCATCATGAACTTCTGAACCTATGCATGCATGTGTGTGCACACACACATACATACAAATTAGTATAAGAATATTTCTTTTGAAAAAGATGAGGAATGGAACCAGGTGTCTGAACTCCAAATTTTATGTGCTGCTCTTACATCTCACCTGATGTTCAGTCTCTTTCAGCCTTCACTATTTTACAATAATAATAACAATAATAATAACAATAACAATAATAATACAAACGCATTCAAGGGAACAGCCAGGTTGTGCTTTTCTTTCTTCCTTTCTTTTCTGTCTGTCTGTTTGTCTGTCTGTCTTTCTTTTTGGTTTGTGAGACAGGGTTTCTCTGTGTAGCCCTGGCTGTCCTGGAACTTGCTTTGCATACTAGACTGGACTCAAACTCACAGAGATCTGCTTGGCCCTGCCTCCCAAGTGCTTTAGTTTCTTAAAAACAGCTTTATCAGCCAGGCTTGGTGGCACAAACTCCAGCACCAAGAAAAAAGAGTGCGTCTACCCATTGAGCCAGCGCTGCTGGGACATGTTGGTAATCCCAGCACTAGGGAGACAGGCAAGAGGATCTCCAAAGTTCAATGTCAACCTGAGTGACATAGTGAGTTTGAGGCAAGCCTGAGTAACTTAGCGAGCCTCTGTGTCAAAAAAAAAAAAAAAA
>NC_034590.1:61207510-61213039 GCF_900095145.1 Mus pahari | reverse complement strand
GGTAGGGGAGCAGGGCAGGGGAGAGGGTATAGGGAACTTTCATGATAGCATTTGAAATGTAAGTAAAGAAAATATCTAATAAAAATTTTTTAAAAAAGAAATGTTGCTATGAATGTTTGTATCTCGGGTTTTGTGTGGAGTTGTAGTTTTCAGCTTGCATTTATGCATAGAAATGGCATAGCCGAACCGAATACCACGATGTGCCCCAGGATGATTTCACCATTTTACATCCTACTAAGAAAGCATACAAATTCCAGTTTTGCACACTGTTGCCAGGATTTGGTGTGATACAATCTTTTTAATTTTTGCTTTATTTTATTTCACAGTTGTATTTCCATGTCCACATGGTTATCGGGCGCCGTTGTTTGATCGTAGCTTTTAAGCTGGGGCTTTGGATACTGTCCAGTTTCAAACTGTTATAAAACCATAGGACCTGAATTATTACCATTTACTACTTTCTGCTCTTAGTCTCTTTCCTTGATGTAGGTTCCAAAGCAAACAATGGATACACACAGGTGTGATATTGCTTCTCTGATTACTCTGCACAAAAGTTGTCTGTACTTAAGATGCCACCAGTAGAGTCGGTGCCCGCCTCTGTCCCCGGAGCCTCTGTTAACATAAGGCTTTGCCTCCTTATTGTGAGCACTAATAGTGCAGGTGTATTGTATAAAAGACGCGTGGGTTTCTTTGATTTGTGTTTCTTTCGCTGTGGGAGACTTACAACATTTAACGGCCATCCGATAGCCCAGTTGAGGCACTGAGCCAAATAATCCAGGAGGTACAGGAAGATCCAGGGATCAAAGCAAAAAAACAGGTGAAGACGTTGAAAGAGATTCCCCGGGTGTACATGAATGTTTAGTGGATGGCTAGCTGTGGATGAAGGGTCTGCTAGGAGGAATGCTGGACTGTCTAGAGACACATCCTTCTCTGACACCCACTTTATTCGGGTTCTGATTCTCCCTCTCTGACCATTCCTTCTCATTTCCTTTGAGATTTTTCCCCACCACTTCCTTCTTTGGCATTGGTATTCTTTAGAATTCCATTCCTGAATTCTTAATATTTCAACATCCTCTGTGATCCCGGTCTTTCTGAGGAAGTACAGATTGTAGGGAAATTCCAGAAGCTTCCATATATTTATCTCAAGCTCAGACTTTTCTCCCTGAGTGTCCCAGTTTCAACTGTCTAATTTACTGAACATCTCCACAGGAATTCCTCTGGGCACTTCAAGTCCAGTGTTTCCCCTTAGGCCTCCTATATTTTTTCCATATGCTCTGTCTTTATGATGACAGCAACGTGGGCCCTATCTCTTCAAGCCAAGAAATCATTCCAAACTCTCCCTTATACCGAATATCCCTAACAGTGTATGGTTTCTTCTCCAAAGCCTTCTATATGAGTTTTATTTGTGTTATCATTAACTGTAGCACGCATTAGAGTTGTATTGGTGGAAGCTGTCACTTTAGGAAGGAAAATAAAGAAAACTGAAAAAGAAAAAGAAAACAAAATAAAAATGAACGGAATGAATATGTACATAGAATGAAGGTATACTCAGTTTGGAAGGGCAGCCTTCATGGCAATTGTACAGACAGAAATGGGATTTTCCTGGCCTTTCTCTTTTTTTTAATTATTATTATTTTCTTTATTTACACTTCAAATGCTATCCCGAAAGTTCCCTATACCCCCGCCCCCGGCCCCTGCTCCCCTACCCACCCACTCCCACTACTTGGCCCTGGCCTTCCCCTGTGCTGGGTCATATAAAGTTTGCAAGACCAAGGGGCCTCTCTTCCCAGTGATGGCCGATTAGGCCATCTTCTGCTACATATGCAGCTAGAGACACGAGCTCAGGGGGTACTGGTTAGTTCATATTGTTGTTCCACCTACAGGGTTGCATCCCCCTTCAGCTCCTTGGGTACTTTCTCTAGCTCCTCTATGGGGGCCCTGTGTTCCATCCAATAGCTGACTGTGAGCATCCACTTCTGGCCTTTCTCTTAAGCAGTGGTTCTCAACCTTCCTAATGCTGTGACTCATGGTGTGGTGACCCTCAACCATAACATTACTTATGTTACTACTTTAGAACTGTAATTTTGCTAATGTTATAAAATGTAATCTAACTCTCTGTGTTTTCTGATGGTCTTAGGCCACCCCCGAGAAAGGGTCATTTGCCTCAGTGTGAGAACCATTGCTCTAAAGTATCTACATCAAATGTGACTTGTTTCTAACATCGTTGAACCTCCTGGTTCAAAATTTCTGGGAGAGCTTGAAGAGCAGCACGGGGTTAAGAAAGGGGGGGGGGCGAGCATGGTGGCGCACGCCTTTAATCCCAGCACTTGTGAGGCAGAGGCAGGCAGATTTCTGAGTTCGAGGCCAGCCTGGTCTACTTAGTGAGTTCCAGGACAGCCAAGGCTACACAGAGAAACCCTGTTTCGAAAAACCAAAAAAAAGAAAAAGAAAAGAAAGAAAGAAAGAAAGGAAGGAAGGAAGGAAGGAAGGAAGGAAGGAAGTGGGGGGCGTTGAGTGAGCTGCTGATGCAGGCATAGCTGCGGAATATGATCCTGTGTATTAGAGACTTTTACCAAAAGGAAAGAGCTGGTATGAGATGGATAATCTTTCTAGACGCTGTTTGCCACATTGCTGTAACCTCTGGCCCAGTCTTTCTGCTTCTTTTGTTGTTGTTGTTGTTGTTGTTTTGTTTTGTTTTGTTTTTCAAGACAGGGTTTCTCTGTGTAGCCCTGGCTGTCCTGGAACTCACTTTGTAGACCAGGCTGGCCTCGAACTCAGAAATCCACCTGCCTCTAGTCTTTCTGCTTCTGGTCTTATCTTTCACCAACCCATTGTGATGGCTAAAGTTCTGTTTTAAGTTTCATTGATGTGCTGAAGAGATTTATAAAACAAAAATGCCTCTGACCCACTGGTTCTCAACCTGTGGTCATATCCCCTTTGTAAGGCAAATGACCCTTTCCCGGAAGTCCACTGAGGACCATCTACATATCGGATATTGACATAACAATTCAAAACTGTAGCAAAATTACAGTTATGAAGTAGCAATGAAAACCACGTTATGGTTGAGGGTCACCAGATGAGGAATGGTATTAAGGGGTCACAGCATTAAAAAGATTGAGAACCACTGCTCTAGCCTGTAAGCCCCACTTGCCCAAGGACTGATGAGAACTTCCTGAGTGCTGAGTGCTATTGTTTGTGTAAGATAACAAACAACATGTTTTTGATTTTGTAAACAAGCTTGATTGCCTCAACTGCACAAAATGTCTTGGTCACACATAAGCAGGAGGTATGTAAGAAGGAAGTATGTCAGGATGTTTGCTTGCCCCTGATTGGACAAAGCCTTGTGAGGTTTACCTTTCTATAAGCTCCTGGCTGAAGTAATTCAGGGCCATACCCTGGGAAACCCAGGTGTGGGCCTGGGCAACATCCATGGTCCTGACCAGTATTTAATGAAGTTTGATTTCAAATTTGGCTCAAAAATGTGGTGGTGATCTTATTCTTGCCCAGTAGATTAACACCGTATTGTGCCAGAATCAAGTCAGAGAGAGAAGGGAAGTGTAGACTTCTTACTCAGTTCTTAGTAGGTCTGGAGCTTAGAGCAACACCAACTACCATTTACCTGAGATCCCACTCCTTTCTACCTGTGCAAAAACTTCATATATATGATTTCTATTCTTCATGATAGTGCCATAACCAAGATAGCACACTTAGGTTGCAAAAGCAGCAGCTGAGATTCAGAAGGAAGTAGTCAGACTGCCTAGGTGTAAGGTCTGCTAAGTAGAACAACTGACCCCCTGGCTTGCTGCTCCAGTTGGTTTTATGAAGTACAAGGGCTCAAACACAGGCTTAGTGCCCATTAGGTGACCACCCTACCCACTGAGCTACATTCCCAACCCTAGCACAGGTTTTCTTGTGATGAAACTTCCATTTTATCACATAGGTATGCTCTTGCATAATTTATTTCAGTGAAAGCTTGTTTTGTGTTTTGCTTAAAAATTTATTTACTTTATGTATATGAATATTTTATGTATTTATGTATATATGCATGCCAGAAGAGGGCATCAGATCCCAGTATAGATGGTTGTGAGCCACCATGTGGTTGCTGGGAAATTGAACTCAGGATCTCTGGAAGAGCAGGCAGTGCTCTAACCACTAGGCCATTTCTCCAGCTCCTAAGCCTCAGTTTTCACGTCTGAAGTATAAGCATAATAAAACGGTACCTATACCATCCGGAGGCTCAAATGACAAAGCCCATGGAACACACTAAGAAGTCACCTTTATTTAACGTTGTGAATAGTCCTTGAAATCCTCCTCTGTCCTCTAGCTACTGCATCATCAGCATTTCCTACTCACAGCCTGTCCATGTGTCCGTGTGTGTCGGTCTGTACGGTTGCATTGAGAATATTTTGAGATCAGGAACTCGGCCAGCCCTTTCCATGTCCCTAGCACAGGCTTGAACACAGAGTGGGTCCTGTTTACCAAGGCAAAATAGGAAAACGAGTCTCAGGGGAACACATGCTAACTCTATTCTTGGATTGTTTCTTTAAAAACATTCATTCCATGCTTATCTTCCTGCAGAGCCAGCCTTAAAATATTTCATTTGTCTACCTTCTATTTAAATAAAAGTCGGCAGTACAAACCCCACCCTTTTGTCCTGAGTTGTCTTTTGTCTTCCTTTGTTCCAGCCACTTCCTCTTTTTTCTTTCTACTTCCTCCTGCCTAAGCTCATCTCCTGCTACGTTAGTTCCACCCTGTTTGTTTTTGTCGTCAGCGCTGAGAGACCGGTCCCTAAAATTCGTGTTCTTGCAGGTTTCCCAGAAATCTGTGTAGAGTTACAGTAACAGGGGAAGCCCCACCCTTCCTTTTCCCCTCCTGCAGCAAGCCCTTGAGGCCTCTGAATATCTGCAGCCTCAGCACCAAGTCAGCCTGCTCTCCCATCTCCCTGCAGGATACAGGCCTGTAAGCATTTGACTCAGAGTTAGCATGCCCAGCCACACAGTCTGGAGTTATTAGACGCATAGGGTAGCCCAGGCCTGTCTGCCTCCTGAGCTCAGACATGACAAAGTTGGGGCACTATCTAATCGATTCATAATATTCTCCATTGAATTTCCCAGAGATCAAAATCCTATTTAACCCTTCCTTTGAACTCCAGCCTTGAATATCCAAAATGAAGGCTCGTCACCAGATAATAAATCCTACACCAATAATTATCTTGACCTGTCTATAATTTAATCTCGACTCTTTGGTATATAAACAAACATTAAACAAAATATAAGACTGAATGCGATCAAACTCACTGGATGGACACATGCGTTAAATCTGAGCATTGGCCAGAACACATCTCTCAGCCTAGTCTACATAGTGAGTTCCAGGCCAGCTATATAGTGAGACCCTATCAAAAGAAAATAATAATGAAATAAAATACATTATGGCCAGGCGGTGGTGGTGCACGCCTTTAATCCCAGCACTTGGGAGGCAGAGGCAGGCGGATTTCTGAGTTCGAGGCCAGCCTGGTCTACAAAGTGAGTTCCA
>NC_034590.1:61200391-61206550 GCF_900095145.1 Mus pahari | reverse complement strand
CTTGTTTCAGGCTGGAGAGATGGTTCAGCGGTTAAGAGCACTGACTGCTCTTTCGAAGGTCCTGANTTCAAATCCCAGTAACCACATGGTGGCTCACAACCATCCGTAATGAGATCTGACGCCCTCTCCTGGAATGTCCGAAGGCAGCTATGATGTACTTACATATAATAAATAAATAAATTTAAATAAAAAAGATTCTTGTTTTAGCTTCCTCTGTTGGTGGAGCACTGGCCAAGTCTCATAACTTCTACTATTACATTAAAGGGTTATTCAGTCTGACATCAAGGAGACCTTGGAACTCTGGACTGAGTGCTATGTAAAGAGACAGGGAGAGAGCTCATGGGGTAGGATTTGTTGTGTCAGTCTTTGCCAAGGGAAATGAACCTTAAAGCCATGTGGGACCCAGGAATGAAAAGATGAACAAAAGAATATGGTGGAGCTGGAGGTGAAAGCATCAGTTAAAACAAGGGGTCAGGAGCATTTAGACACAACAAATGCTCCATTCAGATGCAAGAACTAGTGAGCTGTGGGAAGGGATGGGTGGGCAGAGACAGGCGCTGTGGTTTATGAAGCTATAGATCATAATGGAGCCTTAGAAAGGTAGGAATTGAGGCCTGACTCCCAAGAGATGTCCTTTGACCTTTACATGAGATCTGCTAGCCCTACCATACAACACACACATACAAACATGAAATAAAATGCACAAACAGATTTTACTCTTTACATGTTTTATAAACATTTTAAATGTTTTATTCTAAGTGTATGGATAAATTTCTGTGTACCATGTATGTGCCCAGTGCCCAAGGATGTCAGAAGAGAGTATCGGATCCATGGAACTGAAATTACAGATGTTTGTTAGCTGCCAGGTGGTTGCTGGGAATTGAACTCAGGTCCTCTGGAAAAGTGGCCAGTGCTCTTAACTGCTGAGTCATCTCTACAGCCATAATAGATTTCATTTTAAACAAAGAAAGAGAAGACTGGCTTAGGGACAATGGCTATATGGATGTGTGGAAGATAATATTGAAGATGAGATTGACAGTAGCCCCATATGAATCACGTAAGTTTGAACTAGGGCAAGCAAGTTGTGGATGTAGACAATGACTAATCTGACAGGGATTTTGAAGGCAAGACTAAATGCTGAAGCATCTAAAGAGGAAGCAATCCAAGGTCAACACAGAGGGCAGGCAGACTTTGTTAATGGAAAGAAGGGTACTGGGGACACTTCTGGGGAATTTCGCCATGTCATTTGTAGACATGAACAGATCTTTACTGGGAGACATTTAAATGTTTCTACAGGCATGTTTCTATAGATGGTGAGAAGTGTATTATTGTCAGGCCAGGTTTGTTGTTCATTCACACATAAATGTTTTAATAAATCCAGCTTACTTCATTATTTATAACTTAAACCCATCTCCACTGACTCTATCCTCCTCTCTGCTGACCTCTTGGCCCCTGGCACACATGTTGGTAATATGGGTGGTTATATTAGGAAGGTAGGCTAATTCATGCCAAATACCTCACATCTCAGTGGTTGAAAAGTTGTTTTCTTTATTGTTTTCCTTTATTCCTCCCCATACCCTTATTTCTGTGTTTTGAGGGACAAAATCCAAACCCTTATGTATGCTAGGCAAGTACTTTCCAGAACTCTATTGCTCAGCTACACCCCAACCCCACTCCTATTTAATTGGTCAAAACAAGTTACATGCCACATTGTCTTCAAAAGAGCTGCATGTCTCCCCTGGTGTCTGAATGCAAAGGTCAGAACTCTCTGTAAAAACCCAATAAGAGTTTTCCTTGGACACTTATCTGCATCTGCTCTGCGGTCTGTGGCGTCACTAAAATGTCCTTACTGCCAACATTGTGCAACCAACAGGGCCACAGCACAATTGTAACAGACCGCCAGACCTTAGCACGACTGACTCCATGATGTACCATTCAGCCCACAAGACAGCCAAAGTAAAAGCAAAAAAAAAACCTAATCCATAAGTTCATGGTTCTGAGAGAATCTCTAAATGTATTGACTTTGCTTTTTGGCTTCTGTAGTTCTGCTTCTGGCTCGCTGTTCTTGATAACGGAAGTATGTCAACCCAGAATATGATTATTATTGTCCTAAAAGCTCATCCTGAGAACGGCTTGAGGTTACACTGGGATCCCGAACATTCAGTTTAGTCACCGTCTGGCTAATAAAGACTTCCTATTGGCTGAAATTAATGCCCAAGTAGTAGTCTCTGGTGGATACCCCACACACAATCCCTACAGGAACAAGTTGTTTTTGATGCTGGTTCTCTCCTTTTTTATTTATTTATTTTTAAGTGTGTGTGTGTGTGTGTGTGTGTGTGTGTGTGTGTGTGTATACTCGCACTAGAGCAGGGACCCATGGAGGTTAGAAGCATTGCATACCCCGACCATCTGGTTACTGGCTAAGCTGCCTGATCTGAGTGCTGGGACAGGAACTCTGCATGAGCAGTGGGTGCTCCTAAGCACTGGACATTATCTCCAGCTCTTTCCAGTGCCAAGTCTTCCATCAGAAACACAGTAGTTAAAACGCTCTTTACTTCCTCTCTGCTTCCGAGGTCCCACTTCTCCAGCTTCTCTAGGAAGACTCAGCTCCCTTCTGTGTTTGGTGTACTTCCTTCTTACCCTTTCACTTCCTTATCGCTCAGCACGTAACACGACCCACAGGACAGAACAACCCGCGGACAAACAGCAAATATTGCCTAATCTGTTGTTTGCTCTTTCTGACTCTGACTAGTTAGTTACCGGGATTTTTCAGTCTATGCTAGCCTATGGCTTTCTGACTAAACAGCCCAGGCGATAGCTACTCTTCCTCTGTATCAGAATTCCATAGAGTGGCCTTTGAATCGTTAATCAGATGATCGCGGACACCCCCTGCATTAAGAATTTTGTGTTTGGTTTTGGTTAGGTTTGGTTTGGTTTTGTACATAATTCTTTTATCCATGATATTCATACTTACAGATGAATGGCAATACATGGCCAGACATTGTTAACCCATTGACAGATACTATATTTTAAGAAACTGACTGCTAGTTTTAGTTACATTGAAGTAAATCTGGGTCCACAATTACATGTATTAGACTTTTGATCATATTCAGAAGAAAGGAATATGCTTCAAATAAATTGAAATATATTTTTTTCCTCACTACTTTTCTACTTTCTACTGGAATAAAACTGGCTAAATGGCTCAGTGGGTAAAGGTACTTGCCCCAGGACCCACATGATTGAAGGAAAGAACCAACTCACATGTTGCCCTCTTGCCTCTTCATTTGATATGATGGTCAACTTGTAAGTCTTTAAACTACTCTGAGCTCCCGATGGGTGGTCGAATGCTTAACGCAGCCCTCTCCAGATACTCTGGAGTCAAATGGAAAACACACACACACACACACACACACACACACACACACACACACACAGAGGCTTATTTTTAATATGCCCTAAGCTAGCTTAATGGCTGAGCCACTTCTGAACCTCCACGTAGCTATACACTCCCCTCCAGTATTCTTGAGTTTCTTGCTTTCTAAAAGCTATCCCAGACCTGAGGCCCCTGGGGCCGCTTTCCCCTGGTTCTTCCATGGCTGGGTGTCTGTCTTCCGCAGCTCTCGTGTCTGTAGCCTCTTCCTTCCTTCTGCCATGTGATTCTCCTCTCTCCTGTGTTTCCTCCTGGGAACCCTCAAAGCCCAGTCTCTGTCCTCCTGCCCAGCCACTGGCTGGCTCTTTACTGACCAGTCGAAAACATCAATTGTTGGCAGGAACCCGCAGTGGACATGCGAATTCCCATGTAAACATAAATTAAATCCCCAAAAGATGGTATACACTCATACACACACACACACAAACACACAGCTATGCATATACACAGACACACAAACACACAGCTATGCATACACACACACACACACACACACACACACGGGCATGTACACACACAAATAAATAGTACATAAATGAAATTCATGAAATATATATATGTATATATATACATACATATGTATATATATACATATATATACATATATACACACACATATATGTATATATATACATATATACACATATATATGCGTATATATATATAGGAACCATATATATATGAGGTTCCTATTATTTTACTGCAACAAATGATGAAAGCTGAAGCCATATTATTCTATACTTGCTTTGTAGAAACCAAAGTAAATGCTCTACAGTGCCGATGTCCAGACCTTCATGGTCCTCCACCAGGATCAAGTCTATACAAAGACAAGACAAAAGATGGCCATTCCTGATTCTCCAGATGACCTCTGATGTGTTTATAATAGATAAAGAGAGGAGAGATCTGTTTGGTGGAGGTGTAGTCAGGTGTGGGGGAAGGGGCCCATGCTGAGGCATCCCTTCCCCCTGAGGGACCAGCCACATGATGGTATAGATAGAATAGAGTTTATTCGGGGCATGGGGAGGGGAGCTGAGAGGGTAGGAGAGAGAGAGAGAGAGAGAGAGAGAGAGAGAGAGAAGATGAATTTGAGGAGTAGAGGCTGGTCATAAGCACTTGGAGAAAAGAGAGGAATGGGGAGAGAGGGGGAGGGGTGAAGGAACAGAGTGGGAGCAGGAAGGCAAGAGCAAGAGAGTGAGGAGGGGGACAAGCAGCCCCTTTTATAGTGAGTCAGGCATACCTGGCTGGTGCCTGGTAACTAAGGGGTGGAGCTTAGACAAAATGCTAACAACCTCTGTATCCAAATCTTGTCCCCAGAGGGAGAACAGTAGAAATCAGACTCAGAACATTAAATCTCTTCTTCCACTCAGTACATCTCCATGGCAGCTCCACACCATCCCACTTAACCAAAGAGACCAAGCCTTGAACTTCCTGGCATCCATATACTCCTGGGTACAGGACTTACTGTACAGGAAATGCTTAAACCCTTGACATTGAGAATCTGCATCCCTTTCTCAATGTTGTTACTTCAGCAACACTAAGAAAAAATGGGAAGTTACTTTGAGGATATTTCTCCATTTACTAGTAACTTGCAGGCCTGAGCTTTACCTTTTGACTTTCCATGGGTGACCTAGCTTTAGTTCTAACTAGTCGTTGTTCTGCTGAGGAGAAACGCAAGACACGGAAGGAAACTTGGAAACACACAGAAACTATGCCTTTGGAATCCTACTGGGCTGGAATGCAGATCCTTTAAAACCAGGAAGCAGCAGATGGGGACAGCATAGCAGGAACCTGCAGATGTAGGATGATGATACAGTCTCATCACTGGGCAAAAAATGTATTCAGAAACCTGTTGGGATAGAAAGGTGGCTCTGTGCTTAAAGTTCTGTGCTTACTGAACTTACTTGAGCAAAGGCTTTAAGGAAGTAGCAGCGGAAGGATGTGACTTGCCTGTCACAATGGTGCCATCATCAGACAAGTCCATGAAATGTAAAAAGTGAGGGAGGAAATAGAAACTCCTGGTGAAGACTGTATGGCCAAGAGCTGCAGAGCCCTGCCGGATTACTCTTTATTGATAGCAAACGCACCTTGTGAAAGGGCCCATGTCTAGTCTGACTAGATGCACATCGAAAGTTGAAGCATAAATCTGTACTCTTCCATTTATATGAACTTACTCAGATTTTCAGTTGATTTCCACAGTACTGATAAAATGTACACAATAGCCATTCTCCATTGAGGTATATAATGATACATTTATATATTTTTGGTTTCTGGCACACAGCTTCTAAAATGCTAGGGACTGCTAAAACTGTAAGTATATTTAATATGCTAGTTAGATAGATGGTAGTTGGGAGTCCTTATGCAGCTTTGGGGTAGGGATTAGCAGGTCGAAATTCTTTTTTTTTTATTAATTATTTATGTATTTTTATTTACATGAGTACACTGTAGCTAGCTGTCTTCAGACACACCAGAAGAGGGCATTGGATCACATTATAGATGGTTGTGAGCCACCATGTGGTTGCTGGAAATTGAACTCAGGACCTCTGGAAGAACAGTTAGTGCTCTTAACCGCTGAGCCATCTCTCTAGCCTCAGGTTGAAATTCTTTTTTCGTTTGTTTGGTTTTTTTTGTTTGTTTGTTTGTTTTGATTTTCGAGACAGGGTTTCTCTGTATAGCCCTGGCTGTCCTGGAACTCACTCTGTAGACCAGGCTGGCCTCAAACTCAGAAATCC
>NC_034590.1:61198389-61199580 GCF_900095145.1 Mus pahari | reverse complement strand
AGAGAGAGAGAGAGAGAGAGAGAGAAGGAGGAGAAAGAAAGAAAGAAAGAAAGAAAGAAAGAAAGAAAGAAAGAAAGAAAGAAAGAAAGAAAGAAAGAAAGAAAGAGAGGAGAAAAAAGAAAATGTAAAAAATGAGCCTTCTTAAATAATTCTGTGAAACATTCTAGCAAATTATCAAGCCTGGCAACAGAGATAAAGAAAATGAGCCAATAAGATCAATTGAGACCAGAAATATACCTTCAGCGGCCCACTTTTGCTGAGTAGACTCCATCTTCAAAAGTGTCTTCGATCTCTCAGTGTTGCCACCTGTGACTCTGCCAGTGGATCAGCCCACATATGGAGGCATAACCTCCTGATCCAGCACATCCCCAAAGCCACACCTCTGAGCTCTGCCCCAGAGGCCACTGCAAGCATTGCACTGGGAGGCTTCTGGGAGGAAAATTAGTATCCAATTACCATCAAATTACTTCACAGACTTTTCACAATGATGTAAAAGTGGCCAACAGGTACATTAAAAAATAATTCTCAACCTCACTAATCATCAGAGAAATTCAAAGTAAAACCGCAGTGATGGACTGGAGAGGTGGCTCAGTGATTAAGAGCACATGCTGCTCTTACAGAGGACCTGGGTTCAGTTCCCAGAACCCATGTAGCAGCTCACAATTCTCTATAACTCCAGCTTCAGGTGACACAATACCTCTTCGGCCACTATGGGCACAAGGCATGCACATGGAGCGCATCTATGCATACATAGAGACAAACACTCGTTCTCATAAAATAAAAATAAAGAAACCTTAAAAAAAAATTAAAGAAAACCAGAGTGAAATATTACCTCACACCTGTTTGAGTAGCCATTATTAAGAAGGCAAAACTAGGGGGCTGGTGAGATGGCTCAGCGGTTAAGAGCACCAACTGCTCTTCCAAGGTCCTGAGTTCAAATCCCAGCAATCACATGGTGGCTCACAGTCATCCATAACAAAAATCTGATGCCCTCTTCTGGAGTGTCTGAAGACTGCTACAGTGTACACACACATAATAAATAAATAAATAAATAAATAAATAAATAAATAAATAAATCTTTTTTTTGTTTGCTTTTTTTATTATTATTATTTTCTTTATTTACATTTCAAATGCTATCCCGAAAGTTTCCCATACCCCTCCCCCCACCTCTGTTCCCCTACCCACCCACTC
>NC_034590.1:61194210-61197939 GCF_900095145.1 Mus pahari | reverse complement strand
AAAAAAAAAAAAAAAAGAAGGCAAAACTAGTGTATGTGAAGATCATGGAAAGGAAACCACCCTGTCGGTCAGTGTGTGAATTAATGCAAGCAGTATGAAAAGCTATGTAGATGTGTCTCAAAGACTAAAAATAGAACTTCTACACGATCTAGAAATCTCACTACTGGGTATATACATAACCAAAAAAAAAAAAAAAAAGAAATCAATGTGCCAAAGAAAGGCTTGTATTCGCATTACCTTTGCAATATTATTTACTATAGCCAAGATATGGAACCAAGTGTCTGTCGACAGATGGATAGAGGAAATGTGATACAGTTACCATTTATGATAGTTCATAATTAACTTGCAGAATATCATGTCAAGTAAATCCAGTCAGGTATAGAAAGACAAATACTGTAAGGACTCTTTTTTTGTTTTTTTTGTTTTTTTGTTTGTCTTTTGTTTTTTTGGTTTGGTTTGGTTTGGTTATTTTTGGTTTTTGATTTTTCGAGACAGAGTTTCTCTGTGTAAGGTCTCTCTTATATATGCAAACTGAGACGGGTGAACTCAAGAAGCTGGATGTAGAATGATGGTTGCCAGGGTCTAGAGGAAAAGGAAGAGGAATACAGAAATACTGGAAGAGTCCAGTTTTAACTGGACAGGGTAACCAGGTTCCTGAGTTCTATTGTATAGCATGGTGACCATAGTTAATAATGTGTTATTATATCATTGAAAGTTCCTAAAAGAGTAGATCATAAGTGTTATTACCACACACAAAAATGTGTGGTGGGTAGATCTTTCAGTGTATACAATTCTCAAATCCTTATACTGCACAGTGGAAATTGATTAAGTTTTCACTCATCACTTAGCCCTGTGGAGGAGAATGGAGACACATGGGTGATCTGACATGGTGACCAACAGCTGAAATGAGCCAGGTCTCGTGCAGCTGAGCTGTGAACCTGTAGTCTCATGCTAACTCCTGGTAATTAATGTGACACTTAAGTGGATTTTTTTAAAAGATTTATTGTATTTATTATATGTAAGTACACTGTGTCTGTCTTCAGACACCAGGAGAGGGAATCAGGTCTTGTTACAGATGGTGGTGAGCCACCATATGGTTGCTGGGATTTGAACTCAGGACTTCTGGAAGAGCAGTCAGTGCTCTTAACCACTGAGCCATCTCTCCAGCCCTTAAGTGAATTGTTGGAGACACTGTTAGTGTCCAAAGAGTTGGGGGATTGGTTGCTATGAGGATGGAAAAATGTGTGTATTTGGTTAGTAAAAATAGATCACTTGTCTTGGATGAAATATGTCTGGTTGTTTAGGAAATACTAGTATAAAAATCCTCAGGATTTCACAAACATTCTCTCCCTCCCACCCTTTCTTTGTATGTGTGTGTGTGTGTGTGTGTGTGTGTGTGTGTGCGTACATAGGGGTTTAGGAATAATGAGTGCTTTTAGTAGTTGTTGGGGTACAATGCATTACTTTTCCTCAAATATTTCAGGTCAAGATTTAATATTTGCTTTTTTTTTTTCAATTTCAGTTCTTACTTCTGGCAAATGTCACGCAAACTCACTGTATTAGGAAAACCACATCGACTCCATTCAACTCATCCACATCTCTCTTAGGCTCTGTTATGTGCTCCATTTCTTGAAGTATCACAAAATGAGCCATTTTTTGACCATGGAGTATAATGATGTCCATGCACCACTTGCATGGCTGATGTCCATGAGGTCAGAAGAGGTGTCAAAGCCAGGTGTGGTGGCGCACGCCTTTAATCCCAGCACTCGGGAGGCAGAGGCAGGCAGATTTCCAAGTTCGAGGCCAGCCTTGTCTACAAAGTGAGTTCCAGGACAGCCAGGGCTACACACAGAGAAAAAAAAAAAAAAAGAGGTGTCAGGCCTCCTGAGACTAGACTTATAGATGGTGGTCAGTCTCCACGTGGGTACTGGGCACTGAACCTGGGTCCTCTGGAAGAACAGCCACTGCTCTTATCTGAGCCATCACTCGGCATCCCTATCTCATTGCTCTTTACTCTGCGGCCTCATCTGCTTTCTTGCTCCGTCTGCTTGCTAATTCACTCCACATCTTCAACTCTTTGGTTTTTTTACAAAATGCAAAATGCTGTGGAGCCATCTCAAGAGATACACATGTAGCATTTGTAACCCTACAATTGATGTACAGTAGATTTCCTTTTCTTTTCTTTTCTTTTCTTTTCTTTTCTTTTCTTTTCTTTTCTTTTCTTTTCTCTTCTCTTCTCTTCTCTTCTCTTCTCTTCTCTTCTCTTCTCTTCTCTTCTCTTCTCTTCTCTTCTCTTCTTTTCTTGTTTCTTTTCTGTTCCTTGAGATGGGGTCTTACTGCGTATCCCTGGCTGGCCTAGGCATCAAGTTCACAGAGATCCACATGCTTCTGCTGCCACACACAGCCTGTACAGTAGACTTTTAATCCATAGGTGTTGAAAGAATTAATGTTAGTATTAGTGTGATCATCTTAATAATGGCCATTCAAGCTAACTAAGAGAACTACAGGTGAGCAAGCCTCTAATTATACTTATTAAAAAAATTCAAGAATGACATGTTGTATGTCTATATGTTATGACCTTGTTTTGAATTATCACAAAATGAGCCATTTTTCTGACAATGGAATATAATGAGTTTCCATTATATATTGGACTATATACTTGTATATATTCTCAAAATGATACAAAATAATTTTTATTGTGTGTGTGATCCCTCTCCCACCATTAGTCTTTGTTGTTGGGTTTTGTTTTGGTTTGGTTTGGTTTGGTTTGGTTTTTGGTTTTTCGAGACAGGGTTTCTCTGTATGGCCCTGGCTGTCCTACAACTCACTCTGTAGACCAGGCTGGCCTCGAACTCAGAAATCCACCTGCCTCTGCCTCCCGAGTGCTGGGATTGTTGTTGTTTTACAGATAGAAAGATCTGTAAAGATCTACTCAGAAGAAACGATGACCAAGTTCCTGTGGCCCAGGGATAGGTGCATCAGGATCTGAACCTAGCTTTGTCTTCTTTAAAAGCACCAGGACATTTTTTCTCACTGTACTACTGTTGGGTTAATCCAAAGAACCTTTTATAAGACTAAGCATGTTATTAGTAAGTACTATTAAGTATAAAAGTAAGGTCAGATCTGAATGATTAAAAATGATCCCATGACAAACTGAGCCCATGTGCCATCAAACTTTTGCTCTAAAGTACATCAGGGCTGAAGACACAGCTTAATCTGTGAAGTGTTTACCTTGCACGCATGAGGACCTAAGTCGTAGAACTAGAATCTATGTCGTAAAATTCAAAAGCCAACTGTAGTGGCACACACCTGCAATCCCAGCACTGGAGAAGTCGAGACAAGTGGATCCCAGGACTCAATGGGCAACCAGTCCAATCCTCACAGAGCACCAACGCCAACTGAGAGATCATGTCTTAAAAATCAAGGTAGTTAATCCCAGCACTTGGGAATCAGAGGCAGGCGAATTTCTGAGTTCGAGGCCAGCCTGGTCTACAGAGTGAGTTCCAGGACACAGGACAGCCAGGGCTACACAGAGAAACCCTGTCTCAGAAAAAAAAAAAAAAAAGTCAAGGTAGACAGCACCTAAATAGTGATACAAGGATTATCCTCTGGCCTCTACCTGCACACTCACACATCTCATACACACACACACACACACACACACACCCCAGGATTATCCTCTGACCTCTACCTGCACACTCACACATCTCACACATACACACACACATA
>NC_034590.1:61185858-61193950 GCF_900095145.1 Mus pahari | reverse complement strand
CTTTTCTTTTCTTTTCTTTTCTCTTCTCTTCTCTTCTCTTCTCTTCTCTTCTCTTCTCTTCTCTTCTCTTCTCTTCTCTTCTCTTCTCTTCTTTTCTTGTTTCTTTTCTGTTCCTTGAGATGGGGTCTTACTGCGTATCCCTGGCTGGCCTAGGCATCAAGTTCACAGAGATCCACATGCTTCTGCTGCCACACACAGCCTGTACAGTAGACTTTTAATCCATAGGTGTTGAAAGAATTAATGTTAGTATTAGTGTGATCATCTTAATAATGGCCATTCAAGCTAACTAAGAGAACTACAGGTGAGCAAGCCTCTAATTATACTTATTAAAAAAATTCAAGAATGACATGTTGTATGTCTATATGTTATGACCTTGTTTTGAATTATCACAAAATGAGCCATTTTTCTGACAATGGAATATAATGAGTTTCCATTATATATTGGACTATATACTTGTATATATTCTCAAAATGATACAAAATAATTTTTATTGTGTGTGTGATCCCTCTCCCACCATTAGTCTTTGTTGTTGGGTTTTGTTTTGGTTTGGTTTGGTTTGGTTTGGTTTTTGGTTTTTCGAGACAGGGTTTCTCTGTATGGCCCTGGCTGTCCTACAACTCACTCTGTAGACCAGGCTGGCCTCGAACTCAGAAATCCACCTGCCTCTGCCTCCCGAGTGCTGGGATTGTTGTTGTTTTACAGATAGAAAGATCTGTAAAGATCTACTCAGAAGAAACGATGACCAAGTTCCTGTGGCCCAGGGATAGGTGCATCAGGATCTGAACCTAGCTTTGTCTTCTTTAAAAGCACCAGGACATTTTTTCTCACTGTACTACTGTTGGGTTAATCCAAAGAACCTTTTATAAGACTAAGCATGTTATTAGTAAGTACTATTAAGTATAAAAGTAAGGTCAGATCTGAATGATTAAAAATGATCCCATGACAAACTGAGCCCATGTGCCATCAAACTTTTGCTCTAAAGTACATCAGGGCTGAAGACACAGCTTAATCTGTGAAGTGTTTACCTTGCACGCATGAGGACCTAAGTCGTAGAACTAGAATCTATGTCGTAAAATTCAAAAGCCAACTGTAGTGGCACACACCTGCAATCCCAGCACTGGAGAAGTCGAGACAAGTGGATCCCAGGACTCAATGGGCAACCAGTCCAATCCTCACAGAGCACCAACGCCAACTGAGAGATCATGTCTTAAAAATCAAGGTAGTTAATCCCAGCACTTGGGAATCAGAGGCAGGCGAATTTCTGAGTTCGAGGCCAGCCTGGTCTACAGAGTGAGTTCCAGGACACAGGACAGCCAGGGCTACACAGAGAAACCCTGTCTCAGAAAAAAAAAAAAAAGTCAAGGTAGACAGCACCTAAATAGTGATACAAGGATTATCCTCTGGCCTCTACCTGCACACTCACACATCTCATACACACACACACACACACACACACACCCCAGGATTATCCTCTGACCTCTACCTGCACACTCACACATCTCACACATACACACACACATACACACACACACACACACACACACACACACACACTCCTAATAGAGGTTCTCTCAGTCTCTAATTTAGAGTTAGGATCTCATGTAACCCAGGTTGACCTCAAACTCACTACATAATGTCAACTGGCCTTGAACTCCTAACCCTCCTGCTTCTGTCTACCGAGTGCTGGCATAACAGGCCTGAGTCACAGTGCATTCTTCTATTATTTCTGAAGAGCATACTTTAGAGGGCTAGCAACTCTGTGGCTAACTCAGCCAACCAAATTGGGTAAGAATGTATTGAGTTGAAGCCAAGCGGTGCTGGCAGCATGCGCCTTTAATCCCAGCACTGTGTGTGTGTGTGTGTGTGTGTGTGTGTGTGTGTGTGTGTGTGCAGAGGCAGGTGGATCTCTGGGTTACAGGACAGTCTGTTCTACTCAGAGAAACCCATCTCACAAAACAAAACAAAAAGTATACCAAGTAGACACCTAGAAAGTAAGCCAGGGTCAAATTCAAGATCAGATTCCAGAATTACTGGGATGTGCTACAAGTAGGCCAGATGTCTTGAGAAAACATCCACATAACTCCATACACATTATGGGTAGATAATGAGGATTAGAGTAAAGTAGTTATACACCCATCTCAGGAACAGGAGACTTGATTATATGATATAGACCATGCTCTGTATGGTATAGGAACTTCTCCCAAGCATCCACACACTCTGCATCAGTGGCTGAGCTAACTAATGCATGGTGTCAGAAAGATGATTCTGAGTGATTCAAACTTGCAGAGTCAGTGCTGGATCTTTCTTTGCCCAATTGGCACAGTATACTCTCTATCCTGTCTTACATCTGCTTATTTCCTTGTCAATTTTTTTTCAGACAGGATCTTGCTGTATAGTTTTGGTTAGCTTGGAACTTGTGATCCTCCTGCCTCAGCCCCCTGCGTGATAAATGATGGGCATGCATCACCATACTTGGTTTGGATCAGTTTCTTACGTGTTAGCAGTGTGGGTGTTAGCAGTCTATAGAATGAAATCTTGTCTGTACACCTTGAAGGGTTGGTGAAGAACACATTGAAAGCAGTGAACAGTCCCAAGCAGTGGATATACCCTAAAATCCAGGGTACAAGCTGTTTAGGATTTTCCTCAAAATGATAATGGCATCAGAGATGCTGATTTTGCCCTAAAACAGACTTTGAACACTAATGTACAGCAATTCTCTTTGACCAGACAGAGGAACAATTCAAAAGTCTCCTAATTCTGGCTGGAAAGAAGGTTCCTCAAGGTATTTGACAAAATGTTTTTATTGCTGTTTTGTTTTGTTTGTTTAAGGCAAGGTAGCCTTGGCTTGCCTACAGGTCAATGTGTAGACCAGGCTGGCCTTGAATTCATAGCGAACCACCAGCTTCTGCTTCACAAGTGTTGAGACTAAAGGTGTGTATCACCACACGCATCACAACGTTCTTACTGTGTTCTTTTTTCTTTTTTTTCTTAAGATTTATTTATTATTATATGTAAGTACATTGTAGCTGTCTTCAGACACACCAGAGGAGGGCGTCAGATGTCATTATGGATGGTTGTGAGCCACCATGTGGTTGCTGGGATTTGAACTCAGGACCTTCAGAAGAGCAGTTAGTGTTCTTAACTGCTGAGCCATTTCTCCAGTCCCACAACAACATTCTTTAAGAAAGTATTAATTAATGAATGTTTGAATGGCAGGAGGGGTGCTGGTGAAGTCCAACAGCAGGATCAGTATACTGGCAAGAATGGCAACTATTAACTGTACCTTCTTAGGACCCACAACCCCTTCAGTGTGAGCAATCACCTCAAACAGAGGAATGACATGGAGAAAGAAGCCCTGAGCCCCGGTGTCAAACTCCAGAACTAGGGAATATCTCTGGGTGCATCAGTAGAAAACAGAGAAGCAGAGATGGTAGACAGGAAGGCCTTCCTGGCAGGTTCTCTGGACCTGAGATGAAGGGGGCTACATCAGTACACTTCCAGGGACTAGGCACTAGGGGCATCAGTGTTATTCTTTGACCTTGGTACCATTTTTTTTTTCCCTAATGTTACTTTGTGTTGACCTTGTCCTTATCCATTACTTATTGGTTTGTTTTCCTCAAATCCGTGTCTGCTGCTGCTGTCTGTGTTCCACTCACATTTATATTTACTGAGATTGAAATAAACCACTCAACTGATATGTATCTCATGACAGCAAACGGTTAATGAGTTAATAGTAATATGAGTTATTTAACCTTATTTCCCTAAGATTCAAGTTTTGTCCTTGTAAAATGAGAATAATAAAACTGCAGATTATTCATATTAAAAAGCTGGATGTATGTAAAGTATTGTTTAAACCAGTGTCTACATGAGTAACCCTCAAAATGCTATTCTTTATTCTTACTTCCTTTGTCATTGTTATAGCTTTAAATTTCATAAAGTACTGTCAAATATAGTGACCCATAAACTACTGTCACTGGAGATATTCATCAGGACTTACACACAGTGCAATAAGATATAGGCTGGTAAGAAAAGAAAATCAGAAAAAGAGACGTACCTTCCTCTCCTTACTCTGACATTGAATGATCTGGCAAGTTTCTAAGTGATTCTAATACTCTAGACCTCCTATGTTCCCCTCTTTTCTCTTGGGGACTTTTAGCTCCTCTCCTGAGTTCATGGTGGGACTGACTGCTATGACATCACACTGCCACACATCACAGCTCCAGGACATCACCTTTGCCTTCATTTAGTTACTGAGGCTTCTGCATCTTAATCAGAAAAAGCTGGGCCCCCACCCCGCCCCCTTGAGGGCAGCAGGGCTTAGCCCACAGGGCTTAGTCTGTAAAGAAGGGTCTTTCTCTTGGGGAATGCCCAATGCACTGAGAGGGCTGGGTGAGAGATTTGGTGTCACCCACAAGGTTTCTTCATCTTCTTTGCTCCGTGCTTCTCTGGTGCTCTGGCTGGGGAACCCCAGCTCACTCATCTCTTATCATCTCTTAACTAAGATATCGATCGTACACCCGAGTTGCCTTTGGTGGGTAGAGAGGGCTGAAGTAAGTGTCCCCGCCTACATCTCACATTTTGCACGTAAGTTTTACAGAGGTTTCAGTCCTCTGTAAGGCCTGCCCTATCTTGCTCAAATTAGTCAGAACCATTATTATGCAGGAATTCTCTTTCTCAAACAATGAGAAACAGAGCTCAACTGTCCTCTAAGGCAGGCTGAAGAGATGCTCCCTGCCTGAGTCTGTTCAAAGAAATTCTTTAAAGAACTTAGAAAATTGGCTCCATAAAGGTTTTAAAGGAGGAAGGCTATGAAAGGCCAGAGCAAGATTAGGATTTGGGAGTGTAGCAGCTGCAGGTCTGCCTGCTCAGGACCCCTCTGCCTACAGTAGGGCAGGCACCTGGAGTTTTGTTTAGCAAACTCTTTCCATAAAATCCTAAGAGGTACTCCTCTACAAGAAGGATGTCTTCCTCTCTCACATTCTTGATACTAGCACATGAAGCTGGCCTTGCTTACCTCTTGCTAAGACACTTAAGATAGAAAGAGATGAAGCAGAACTGGTATTGTAGGCCTTCTATTCCAGCTGCTTAGGAGTTTGGGACTGTAGGTTCACAACTTCAAGGCCTGCCTGAGCTACAGAGTGAGTTTGAGCACAACCTGCACAACTTAGTAAAACTCTGTCTCAGCATAAAAAATAATGAGAGCTGGGGATGTAGACTTTAATGGTAAAGCCCTTGACTGGTGTATGTAAGGCCTTAGGTTCAGTTCCCAATACATTTAGAAATATACATTAATATCAAAGTGCTCATGGGGTTAGAGAGATGGACCAGTGGTTAGGAGCATTTCCTATACAATCTTAAGGACTAGAGTTTTTGTTTTGTTTTGGTTTGGTTTTTTGAGACAGGGTTTCTCTGTATAGCCCGGGCTGTCCTGGAACTCACTTTGCAAACCAGGCTGGCCTCGAACTCAGAAATCCGCCTGCCTCTGCCTCCCAAGTGCTGGGATCAAAGGCATGTGCCACCACCGCCCAGCTAGGACTAGAGTTTTTATTCCTAGGACCCACATAATAAGTGTCCCATGAATTCCAACCCCAACTCCAACAGGGGTAGAAACAGGAGGCTCACCACTGGCTTCCAGCTGCACCAATAAAATGTGAGTCTCAAGATCAGGGAGACACCTTGTCTCCAAGAAATAGGCAGAGAGTGATAGAAGATTAAGTCCTGCCCTCTTCTGACCTCTGCACTCATACACAGTCTCACATACCACCACAAACATGTGTGTCACATATACATGGACATACAGTCACACACAGAGGGACACATGCACAAATATACAAAGGTTTAAAAAATGTTAATGAGTTTGATTGGTAGACTACATGAGTAACTAGGTTAATGAACAGATGGATCATGAAAGCTCAAAATGCCCTATGCCACCCAAGCTCTGATTTTCAGATGTCCTTTACGTTGCTCGTGGCTGTCAGTGATATCAGTAATCTTTCTGGTGCTCACCTGGGAAAGCCTTCCACCAGTCTCCTCTGGTCCATTGTGCCTCTGGCTCTTACCTTGGATCTTAGTTCTGGATACTTTAGCTCTTCTCTTTGCTTTCTTTGCTTTCTTTTCCTTTTCTTTGAGACAGAGTCTCACTATGTATCTTGGTTGGCCAGAAACTCACTCTGGAGACCAGGCTGGCCTTTAATTCCGAGGTCCGTCTGCTTCTAACCTCCCCAGTGTTGGGACTGAAGGCAAGTGCCACACCGTGGCCACCAGATATCTTTTTTTTTTAAATTTATTATATGTAAGTACACTGTAGCTGTCTTCAGACACTCTAGAAGAGGGCATCAGATTTCGTTACAGGTGGTTGTGAGCCACCATGTGGTTGCTGGGATTTGAACTCAGGGCCTTTGGAAGAGCAGTCGGCGTTCTTAACCGCTGAGCCATCTCACTAGCCCCAGATATCATTTCTAATTGCACTGTCCTAGATATTTTCAGTCTAAGCAGCCTGAAACATGGGAAATCCACAGCCTACGTACAGAACACTCAAACCTCAATGTGATCTATTTTTTTAACTCCCAATCTGATATAACACTAGCTATGCTGTTATCTTCTAGAAAATGCAATCAACTTTTGGACTGATTCTCTTTGAAGATTCTCCTTGCTTCCTTTCTACTGTGAACTAATGAGAATGCTACCCTCACTATCCAAGACAGCAGCTGCTGTTGAATAATGACCATGAAAAGATTTCCTGGAAGCTGCAAATGTTGTCTTATTTGATTTTTTTAAAAAAAAAAATGTGTGTTGGGGGGATTTTCAGATACAGTAAATTTAAAGATCTTAGGTTGGGGAGAGTATCTATTACCTGGGTAGACCCTAAATGCTTCCTAAGTGTCCTCAAAAGAGAGATACAAAAGAGATTGATATACTAAGAGCTACTATGCTCTGTACTTTCCCAACCAATTCTCCCATTAATTAGTTAATACTTCTGAAAGCTTCAGTATGAGATGATATTTATAAAAATACCCAGAAAATATTGAAAAATGCTGAAATATTTTCCAAGATATCAAAAGGTTAAACATACTGATTTCTCTATATCCTTAGCCAAAGACATAACCATGAATTTGTTTGGGTCATTGGAGAATGTTTAGGTGACAGTGAGTCAGGAGCCAGGAGGCTGATGGAATGAGAAACAGGGAAAGCATCAAAGGTTGTCATCCTTGATACATAAATAGCAAAGGCTTAAGACCTGGCAGACCTTAAGGGTTGGAGCTTTTTTAGACTGTGAGGTCAGAGTCCTGAGGAAGGATTCAGTAGCTGAAGTAAGGTAGGATAAGGGATACTTAGTGGTCGATAAGTCATGGAAATGAGGAGTAATCTCTAAGACATTGAGTTGGCCTAGGATATGTGAATTTAGGATACAGAAGGAAGGAGGAAGAAAGACATACTTCCCAAGCAGGAAGAAAGGCGTTAATAATGCTTAAGTTGATATGCTTGTACTTACTTATGGAGTACAGTATTGTATTGTATTGTATTGTAATTAAAACATTTACATACTTTATAATAATAAAATTGAGATAATTAGTGTATGTCCTCAAAAATCACTTCCATGTGCTAGAAACTTTCGGGCTCTAATCATTTTAAGTATACATTCCTCCTCCCTTCCTGCCTTCCAATTTACTCCTATTCTACTATCTAAGAGACCAGTTGCTTTTCAGCTCCCACAGATGGGCTAGAGTGTGCAGCACTCTAGTGTCTTTCTGTGCTTGTTAATGTAATGAAAGGCTGCACTGCAGCTTTGAGTTAAAAGCCTTGCCTAGCTGTACAAGGCCCTGAGTTAGATCCCCAGAACTGAATGGTAGTGGAGGAGCAATGGTATCTATGAGGACCACTGACGAGGATTTTGAATCAAGCTAGCCAGATCAAGCAGTTAGGGTGGTGGAGTATTAAAAAAGGTATTTGGGCCGGGCGCCTTTAATCCCAGCACTCGGGAGGCAGAGGCAGGTGGATTTCTAAGTTCGAGGCCAGCCTGGTCTACAAAGTGAGTTCCAGGACAGCCAGGGCTATACAGAGAAACCCTGTCTCGAAAAACCTAAAAAAAAAA
>NC_034590.1:61179946-61185223 GCF_900095145.1 Mus pahari | reverse complement strand
GAGGCAGAGAGGCAGAGAGGCAGAGAGGCAGAGAGGCAGAGAGGCAGAGAGGCAGAGAGGCAGAGAGGCAGAGAGAGGCAGAGGCAGAGGATCTCTATGAGTTTCAGGCAACCAGAGGCTACATAAGAGCCTGTTTCATATAACAACAAACAAAGCAAAGCCTGTTCCTCAGTCCTTTCCTGCCTATGTATACACGGGTTCCCTGGTTGTGGTTCTGTTACCTCTCTACAGCTCACTGCCAGACAAATCTTCCTTCTGTTTTTTAGGAGGCCACGACTGTCCTGACCAAAACCCTGTAAGCAGTCAATACTTAAAAGACAACAGTGATGACTCTCCAGACAACAGTGATAACTCAAGCCCCTCTTTTCTGTCCAGAACTGAGTGCTTGCTTTGTGGGTTTGCAGGAGGTCATATACTACAAACTAGTCTCAGTTACAGGGGTACATGTTCCTCAGTTTAGAAATAAAAGCCACAGTAACCTATCGTTGTGTTTTCTTAGGAGGTATGAACACAGAAGCAGCTATGGATGCCCCAATTTGGCTTATTTAGACTTTCTTCCAGTCTGCAGTAGCTGTCCAGGTCACATGTTCTAAGGATCCAGATTATTTTTATTAAGAGATTATTTCTTGTGACGTCAGGAAAACTGACTCATGGAGTAGAAAAAGTGACCATATTTATCTTACTTAAAATTAAAAGATAAATCTTATAGAATTAAATTTACTTTCAATATATCTTAACCTCGCAATCAACTGAATCAACACTCCTTTAAGTTTACCGAAAATGAATGTCTCCTCCAGTTCCTGCCTACAGACATTTACAGTATTTTATTCATAATTGGAAACTGCCAAGATGCCCTTCAGGAGAATAAATAATTAAAGTGTGCTACAGTCAGACAATAGCACATTATTACTCAATAGAAGGAAGTTATTGAAAGCAGGAAATGAGTAAGAACAAAGTATGTATGTATATACATTGATGTCCATCATATTGCCTACTTATTTTGCCTTTTATTGCTGTAATAAACACCATGACCAAGAACTACTTGGGGAGAAAAATGGGTTTATTTAGCTTATACTTCTCTTATATTTTTGGTTGTGAGCCTAGCCTTTAACAGCCCTAGCTTATCAATCATGGCTGATCACTGAGAAAAGTCAGGGCAGAAACTCAAAGCAGGGGTCTGGATACAGGAAGTGAAGCAGAGGCCACAAGGGAGCATTGATTATTGACTTGCTCTCTACTGTTTGCTCAGCCTGCTTTCTTATTCAACCCAGGACCACTGGCTTAGAGGCGACTTCACCCACAGTGGCCTGGGCCTTCCCACATCAATCATTAATCAAGAAAATGCCCACAGATTTGCTTTCAGGCCAGTGTGATGGGGGCTTCTTAATTGAGATTCTCTCTTTCAAGACAACTTGCACTTGTGTCAAACTGACAAAAAAAACAAACAATCAACACATATGCTAAACTTAAAACATTAACTAAAAGCAAGAACATGTTTTTCAAAAGTAGATGAAGCATAGAGTTCTGGTATCTTACCTTTAGCAAATGCTGGCCCAAACACAAATGCTTCCTAGTTTTTCATCTACTCTGCCAAGATTCAGCAGTTTGAGGACAAGCCTGTGGTCTTTGGGAAGGACGATCATTGTGGATCCTGATACAAACAAGACCAGTAGACAGACCACCATGTCTGCCTGTGGACAGCCTGGGGCACCTGATTTGTGACCATTCCTTCCCTAGCTCAGGATCACTCATCTGCTGACAATATCCCATGATCTTTGCACCCTCACTGCAGTTCTTTGGGCTCCCTGTTTTTCTTAATTCCTTTGAAGTCTAGCTGGATTGCAGAGTTAAGTTTGTAGTTATAAAATAAAAATTAAGTAAAAACAAAAACAAAGCCGGGCGTGGTGGCGCACGCCTTTAGTCCCAGCACTCGGGAGGCAGAGGCAGGCGGATTTCTGAGTTCAAGGCCAACCTGGTCTACAGAGTGAGTTCCAGGACAGCCAGGGCTACACAGAGAAACCCTGTCTCGAAAAACCAAAAAACCAAAAAAACAAAAAAACAAAAAAACAAAAACCAAACCAAAAAAACTAAAAAAAAAAAAAAAAAAAAACCAAGCCAATGCGAGAGGACCGTATGAATCCAACTACAAGACCCTTTTGAAAGGCAAGCAGTATGAAGACAGTAATCAAATCAGTGATTGCCATTGTTGAGACAAGAGAGGCATGGGTATATGGAGCACAGAACAATTTCAGAGTAGTTCAACTACTATAAATGATACTGTGTGGGTATGTGTTACTGGAGATTTCTCAAACCTCAGAGAATACATAATAAAAAAAATAATGGATTGCAGTGTGCAAATAAATTTTTTTTGTTTTTTTGGGTTTTTTTATTTTTTTGCAAATAAAATTTTAATCCATAATAATATAACAATATTGACTTATCAACTGTAATATCTACCACAACAGTAAGAGGAGTCTGGGGCCCAAAACCTGTGCCCCTTGCTGTTAAGGAGGCCAAGGCAGAAGGATCGAGAGCTCAAGGCCAGTAAGGAATACAGCGAGAGTTTAAGGCTAGCTTAGGCAACCTAGGGAGATGCTGTCTAAAAAAACATAATAAAAACAAATAAATAAAATAAAATAAAGGCCTGGCCTACGACTCAGGGGTAGAGAATGTGATCTCCAGCACCAAGTCAAACAAACAAATAAAATGTTAGTCACGGGGAGGTAGTACAGCGACAGGGACGAGGGAGTGTACAGGTGTTATGTAGTTTGGGCTTTTTCTGTAAAACTGAAGCTGTTTTTAAAATTTATTAATTAAAAAAAACCAAACCTTCAGATTTAGACTCTGTTGGTTTATAATGATACAAAACGGGCTTCCCCCCAAGAGAACAGTAAGCACAAATCTGAAACTCTTACAGTGAATCCTATGTAAAACAATAAAACAAAAGCATATCCAACATGGAACAGTCATACATCTATTTCTTGTTGGTTTGTCTGTTTTTCGAGACAAGGTTCCTCTGTGTAGCCCTGGCTGTCCTGGAACTCACTCTGTAGACCAGGCTGGTCTTGAATTCAAAAATCTGCCTGCCTCTGCCTCCCAAGTGCTGGGATTAAAGGCGTGCACCACTGCCCGGCCCATTATCTATTTTTAAAGAAAAATGCTATGAGGTAAATGGCATAAAATAAGGAAAACATATTTGCAAAAATAAGACATTAAGGGGCTGGTGAGATGGCTCAGTGGGTAAGAGCACCCGACTGCTCTTCTGAAGGTCCTGAGTTCAAATCCCAGCAACCACATGGTGGCTCACAACCATCCATAANGAGATCTGACGTCCTCTTCTGGAGTGTCTGAAGACCGCTACAGCGTACTTACACATAATAAATAAATAAATCTTTAAAAAAAAAAATCTTAAAAAAAAAAAAGACATTAAAATGAGCAAAGGGCAATGTAGGACTCCGCTTGGCTTGGGCACTGCACAGACCCTGTCCTAATGAGTCACTCAGACCCTGGGCTGCATGGAGGAGCTGCTCCGTGATCCAAGCCCTGAGTAAGGTTTGTCTCCTTAACTACCTCTTGGAAACTCCCTTTTGGGGTCAGTTTCCATTCAATCCTGTTGTGGAACATACCAGACTGGAGATGGGGGGAGATGCCTGAACTAGTTTTAGCTATGTGCACAGTAAGGTAAACTGTCCTAAACGTGAACTTGTAGGGAAATCTTCCCTAGGTCCCACCTTATGCTTGTTCATAATTACATACGCATATGATTAAATTCAGATGCACCATGGGAAAGGATATGCAGTCGAGAAATGCTTATGTAACCCAAGTCTGTACAGCAAAACAGAGAACGGCCCATCTTACCCTACCAACCCCCTCCACGGCTTTCACGCAATCCTCCACTCCATAAAAGGAAGCCCCAGATAAGGGCAGAAACCCCCGAACTCCAGGATCCTGGTGCTTTCTTGCTGTGCTTTTATTTTTCTTCTGAATACATTTTCCTTGACAGTTTGCAATCGTGTGTGTGGTGGTTTGACTAATAATGGCCCCCAGAGGCTCAGATATGTGAATGCATGGTCATCAGGGAGTATCACTGCTTGAAAAGGGTTAGAAGGTGTGGCCTTGTTGGAGGAAGGGTGTCAGTGGGTGTGGCCTTTGAATTTCCAAAAACCCAAATCAGGCCAGATGGCCTTCAATGGCTACACAAACCCCAGCTGCTGCAGTAGGGACCTGGTCCTTAGTAGCAGCTCAGGCCTGGACTTCCATGGCCCCAGGGGGTTGCCCTGGCTCCTCACCTCTGCCTGCTTTTTTTTTTTTTTTTTTTTTGGTTTTTCGAGACAGGGTTTCTTTGTATAGCCCTGGCTGTCCTGGAACTCACTCTGTAGACCAGGCTGGCCTCGAACTCAGAAATCCACCTGCCTCTGCTTCCCGAGTGCTGGGATTAAAGGCGTGCGCCACCACGCCCAGCCCCTCTGCTTGCTTTTTACCACAATCACATCTCCAGCTCCACCTCCGTCCACAGTGCAGGGACCACTCAGCTTCGCTTTCTCTCCACCATGAACTCCCTCTCTCCCATCTCTCCATCAGAGAGTCTCTCAACCTCGTGAGGTCCGCCGCCAAGCATCCGCATGGGCTTAGGTGTCTCTCATTTCTGCAAAAGTATAATTGAAATAATTATCAAATAAGTGAAGAATCCCACGATCCTTAGAGATCATAGCCATTTGTACAATATGCAAGTCTGCCGGGGAAATTTTCAATAGATAGCAAAACCTGTAAACTATGTACACTCCTTGCCTACCAATTGCTCTTAGGAGTTGACACTTGGGAAATAATCCAGAGGAGTAACTGGGTCATAAAAGGAAGGTTAAAAATGCTCTCTGAGCCCTTGGTCTTGCAAAGATTATATGCCCCAATACAGGGGATTACCAGGGCCAGGAAGCAGGAGTGGGTGGGTTGGAGAGCAGGGTGGGGGGAGGGTAAAAGGGACTTTTGGCTTTTGGGATAGCCTTTGAATTGTAAATGAAGAAAATATCTAATAAGAAAATTGTAGCCGGTCGTGGTGGCGCATGCCTTTAATCCCAGCACTTGGGAGGCAGAGTCAGGCGGATTTCTGAGTTCGCTAAACAGAGAAACCCTGTCTCGAAAAAAACCAAAAAAAAAAAAAAAAAAAAAAAAAAAAAGAAAAGATAAGTAAAAAAACAATGCTCTCTGAATGCAAAAAATAAAATAAAATAAAATAAATAAAAAATAAAAGAGAGAGAGAGAGAGAGAGAGAGAGAGAGA
>NC_034590.1:61177222-61179486 GCF_900095145.1 Mus pahari | reverse complement strand
GCGGATTTCTGAGTTCGAGGCCAGCCTGGTCTACAGAGTGAGTTCCAGGACAGCCAAGGCTACACAGAGAAACCCTGTCTCGAAAAACAAAACAAAACAAAAATAAAAAATAAAAAAATAAAGATATATGCCATTTCACCTGGCTTCCCAAGGGTACCATTCGCCCATTCGCTGCACTGGAAATTCCTTCTCTCTCTCTCTCTCTCTCTCTCTCTCTCTCTCTCTCTCTCTCATTATCACTAATCAAAGCTTGTATACGGCCCCCTCATCAGGAATCATGTCCATCAATTCCCTGATTCCAAAATTCTGGTTCTCTATGCCAGCCTCATATAACCAGCAAACGGAAGGAATCTGGCCAGGATCCCGAATCATGCCCGGTTCTCAATGCTTCTCCCGAAACAGTGAACAAAAGATGCTGGGACCAAAGGATTAGTCTTTCCTGCCAGCTCAGACTGGGTCTCAACCCTAGCAAGACCCTGCCTCAGTGGCTAGCAGGACAAAGACCTCTACGGATACTTTCTCCCTAGTGATTTAATGTCCCAGCCATCAAAGACAGGGAAGAAATAAAATATAAAAGCATTACAAGAGTCACCCAAAGGATTCTGAGATTATTAATGAGAATGTCTTTGTTCACTTCCATTAACTCCTGTACCTCTTCTAACACCCCTCCCTTTCCCTTTTCATCTTAGTCTGGATTCTTTTTACAGGGCTCTTAAAATGAGGGATGGAGATCTTGAGCTCCCCCTTGAGGCAGAAGTGTGTTAGTATATCTCCTTGGACTGGTTCTTGAGTTTTGGAAGCTATGCTTGTGCTTTCTATAGTTTCAGGTAATGTTCAAATCATTCTCGGATTTCTGACGAGGTTGAAGACTGGTTGTAGTCCCATAGTCAACTCAACCTGTTTAGTATTGAGAGAGATGATATAACATTGAGGGGATGGTTTTCAGATGGTAATACAAGCTAAAACCAGGACATAATTCAGATATAGAATTGTAAGCCTTTTTAAGTTAGGATAAATGGTAGAGTGTCTTATCTAAATTGACAAATGGGGTGGACTGGATGTTAAGTGTATCTCATACTCTATAATTCGCATAATTGTAATAGTTGTACTCAATTTATATATGAAAGAAAAGAGCCTTTTATTTGGACAAAGGGGGGAAATGCTACGGGTTGCCCTGGTGCTGTTTGTTTTCTGATGTTAATTCCTCAAGAGGGCTGCCCTGGTGAGGAGTGGACCTCATACTCAGGTGATTTCATGGGAACCTTCTCCCCATTCTAACTGGTCAAATAAAGGCTAGAGCCTGTGATTGGACAGTGGAAGGGAAAAGTGGGGTTTTAGAGAGTGGAGGAAGAGAGAGGAGAGAGGAAGAGGAGGTAGCAGGAAGATAGAGCAGAACCACGTGGCCCAGAGAAATGGCAAGTAGCAAGGGCTCTCATAGCTGGGGAATATAGTAATGTAGTGGTAAATCTGCTCAATCTAGGCATGCAGCTTATAAGTTAAAAAAAAATGTTCTCCCATCTTAGCATCAGCCTTCACAAACTGAGTCGTTTGGTTTCCATCATTTTCATTTCAGGGAGAATGTCTACAGTTCCCATGACATCCCATTGTGTGTGTGTGTGTGTGTGTGTGTGTGTGTGTGTGTGTGTGCCTTAGCTACTCTGATCTTTGACAGTTGAGAGGATCCTGGCCTGAGGTATAAGTTACATGGTATTTTCCAGTTTTGACTTTGATTTCTTACCCACTGTTAGCTTACAGGCTATTCAACTATGCTTCTCCTAGGGACCTAGCAACAGCTTATGTCAGCAAATGCCCCCCTTCGAGTGCACCAGATATGGGTAGCAAACTCCAGTTCCAGTGCTCGCTCTCTCTCTCTCTCTCTCTCTCTCTCGCTCTCTCTCTCTCTCTCTCTCTCTCTCTCTCTCTCTCCAGTCTCTTCCTCCCTCCCTCCCACTCTACCACTTTACTTGACATCTTCCTGTCTTGTGTCGCTCCTTTCCTCTGGATTGTTGTATCTTTATTTTGCACAAAATTCTTTTCCTGAAAATTTCTCAGCTCTTTTAGATTAAGATTTCTTATTCTTCAAATGTCTTATTCATGCAACACCCTCCCCCAGACACCTGTGAGATCCTATAAATCAGATCCGAAGCTCTTGAGCTCTTGTCAAATGTCCAGATTGTAGTGATCTGTCCAGATTGTAGTGATCTGTCCAGATTGTAGTGATCTGTCCAGATTGTAGTGATCTGTCCAGATTGTAGTGATCTGTC
>NC_034590.1:61169742-61176926 GCF_900095145.1 Mus pahari | reverse complement strand
ACTGGTTAGTTTTTTAAAGAGGAAAAAATTAAAAGAGGAAGAGAAAAAGGAGATGGCAGAAGAAAAATAAAGATGAGAACTAGGAAGAGAAGAAAGAAAAGTGCCTGGAAGTAAAAGTTCCGAGACTCACAGTGTATTCCGGAAACATCATTGGCATAAGTCAGCAGACTGCACTCCAGTCCCCTCATGTTCCTAATGAGTTAAACGGCTACCAAACTACTCTCTGAGGCCTAGCTTTTCTAAAGAAAAATAAACAAACACCAAGACAAAACAAAAAACCCCACAGAGTTATGTGCACTGTGAGATTATGTGACCATCTCCCCACTCAAGCATACTGACAGCTGACTGAACAATAACACTCGGGGGTTAGAGAGATGGCTCAGTACTAGGAGCAGTTGCTGTTCTTTCAGAGGACTAGAGTTCTGCTCCCAGCACCCACATGGAACCTCCCAAAACTAGAGCTTCAGCTTCAGGGGTCTGACACTCTCTTCTGGCTCCCACAGGAACTAGTACAACCGTGGTATACATTTGTAGATACACCTGCATGTAAATAAAAATTAAAATACTAATGTAACAGTGTGTGTGCATAATGTTAGTTCCTTTTTTGCCCACATATTCTGGGACAGTCTCAATCACCCCACTAGGTTCCAGAGTATTGTCCATATAAATTCACACAGAGATAGTTCTGATTAAACCAAATGGTCATAAAACCAAACCAAAAGCCATGAATCTGGGAAATGGGGTGATAGGGAGGAGCAGGGATTGGTAATAGTGGAAGAGATCTGAGAGAGGTGGGAGGAGGGGAGGGGAGGAGGAGGGAGACCGTGCAGAATGCATTACATACACATATGAAATTGACAAAGAACTAAATTACCAAAAATAATTTTTAAAACACGGAAAACTTTGCCTCTATCTATTGAGGGTGATAAATCAGAAATATTTGCTGACAGTGTGATAATAAAGAACTCTTCAACTACTTTTTGTTTATTAAAAACAATGTGTGGTGCTGTCAGTCAAAAGCAGGGCTCCCCCTTTGCTAAGCAATACTCTACCATGAAGTTACTGTCTACAACTCTATATGCCTTTAAAAAATTACTGTGGTTATTTTTTCCTTTATGGGTAAATACTTTATGGCAGAATTATTTAAAGTTTCTATCGTTCATTAAGCTGAACATTTTTTTTTCCCTCCGAGTCTTGCTAAATGCTGTTTCAAATGAAAGCTTCTATTTTGATACCAACTACTTTTAAGTCAAATGAAGAACTGAAAAACAGCTATACTTAAGCAAATTTCAGTCAGCCACTTGGACCTGGGATGCAGAAAAGCCACTTGTCAAAGATCGTTGTAGAATCGAAGAAAGGAAAGAGATCGACTTCAGTTGGAAAACAATCAAAACCGGGAAGGAGGGGCCTGTGAGTCAGCTCCATGCTCAGTGGGCGAAAGCACTTGCCACTAAGCCAGAGGACTTGAGTTCAACTCCTGGTACCTACACCATGGGAGGAGAGAAGCAACTCTTGGAGGTTGACACTACCCACATGGCATGGCAAGCCACCCCACCCCAAATAAAACATGTTTTATTTTAAATGGGAAAGAATTTTTTTAAAAAAAATAGAAAAATTTACAGAGCTCAGGGAATTAAACTGCAGCTTCTGGGACCCATGATGAGTATAGATATTCCGGATCTTAAAGGAACAGGAGTTAAAAGTTTAGCTTTGTGTGTGTGTGTGTGTGTGTGTGTGTGTGTGTGTGTGTGTGTGTGTGTGTGTTGAGGGGTGGATTATGTTTTTGCAGTACTGCTCTAAAATTGCTATTTTTGTAATGTTTTCCTCATTTCTTCTAAGGCAATTCAAAAAAATACATCTATGTGTCTGTGTGAGATCTTGCGTGTGTACATGCGGGTGCCCATGGAGGCCAGAAAAGGGCACATCTCTTGGAACTGGAGTTAGAGGCAGTTGTGAACTGCCCAATGTCAGTTCTGGGAACTGAACATAAGGCCTCTACAAAATCAATAGGTACTCTTAACAGCTGAGACATCTTTCCTCCTTGGATCCATCTTTAAGGGATTTCTAAACGACCCACGGTCCCTGCAAACAAGTATTGCTGTTGCCCCTCTGAGCATGGTGTGCTGCTCGCTCCAGAAAACCATGTCTTTCCCATTCTTCGCACTCTGTTCTCAGACTTTGTGATGATGCCAGCACAGTGACCTACTCTGCATGGTCTATTAGCCTTGATATGCACGGCCCCATCACTGTCATCATCATGGTGGCCATGGTTGGGTGAGCACCAGGCACACCCAGTTGAGGCAGGGGTCAGTGAAGAGGGGACTGATTGGTACGGCAGGACTAACTAACGAGTAAGAAACTAGGGCTTAGCCAGGCGTGGTGGAGCGTGCCTTTAATCCCAGCACTTGGGAGGCAGAGGCAGGCGGATTTCTGAGTTCAAGGCCAGCCTTGGCTACAAAGTGAGTTCCAGGACAGCCAGGGCTATACAGAGAAACCCTGTCTTGAAAAACCAAAAAAAAAAAAAAAAAAAAAAAAGAAAGAAACTAGGGCTTTTCCTTCCGTAGCATCCAATGTCAGCAACTTCAGGAATGATGACAACTCCTTGCTGCCCAGCCTGTGACCTAAGGACTTCCTTTATCTTTTAGGAAGCTTAACTCAGGTAAGATGAGATTGGCTTTGAGAAAGATCAGAAGTTCAGGACTAGCCAATATGAAGCAAAACTGGGGTTTATCACCTTCATAAATTGATGGTTTTCGTATCAATTTTAATCATGAGGGTTAAAAAAGAGGTGAAGGAGAAAATAAGACAGGCTTGAGGATGGGCATGGACTCCTCAAATTGAAACTAAAATTCATTGTCTCTACACATTACACTTGATCGGTTTTGTTTGCAAGTCCTGCCTGGGCCATCTGTACTTCTGGTGGACCACGGTGTGTGATAATTTATAGGAACAGCTCACAGATATCAGGAAATCAATGTGTTTATGTTTATCAGTTTATCATGAATGATACAAGGAATAATTTGTTGAAGAGATATATGAGGTGAGATCTAGAGGGATCCAAGGAGCAGAAGCCTCTGTCCCCACAAAGTCAGGGAGTAAACACCTCTCTCTCAGCACCTTGATGTGGTCACTGACTGGGAAGCTGCCCAGCCCCATCATTTAGTGTTATTTATGGAGGTTTTGTAACATAAGCACGAATAATCAAGTAACTGGCCAGTAGTGAAAGAACTGCATCTCCAGGCTGTGTTGCTGAAACTGGACTATAATTTTACATTTCCAAGCAAAGCTTAGACTTTCCAGTTGCTAATCTCCATCCTGAAGCTATCTAGGAGGCAAAGGTTGTTTTGTTAGATTAAAATAACGCTCCCATCACGTTTATAACTTAGGAAATCCCAAGGGTTTTAGGATCTCTGTGCCAAGAACTTGGACAAAGACCAAATATCTTTCTATGATACCACAAAGTGGCAATGAATTCAAGTGCATAAAATCCAGGGTATATGTAGTTAATAAGTAGTTTGTAATGATGAAGCCAACAATGTTGTTAACTGGATTTCAAAGGTAATGATAAATCATTAGGTTGCACTTGTGTTTCATGGCAATTTATTTCCCAGTAACGTCTTAAACTGACAAATTAATGACAGTAACATGTCTTTACTTAGTAATTACAAGCCTGCCCTGCCCACTTTCATCTAGTTCTAACACTATCTTACTCCAGTTCATTTATTTGATAATTAGATGTTACACATACTCATGGGACTGTGTGACTGAACTGGATATTCTGATGCTGTATTCCAGAGAGCTTTTCTAAAATGGAGAGGTGGATGCTTTTCAACCTGAGCCCATTCACAAAACCTAGGCATTAGATCTAAACTTTGCTTCTATATACCAACACATACCCTTTCAAAACACATGTTCTAACACAACCAACTAAATATAGCTAGATCCTTTTTAAAGATTTATTTTATTATTTTTAAGTGTGTATATGTATGTATTATGTATGTACATATGTACGTATGTGAGCACCGTGGAGACCAGGAGTGTAGGCTTAGGTTTTTTAAAACTCATTTTAATAAGGGTTCTTAAATGCTTTAACCTCTCTTCTAGCCAGAAGTAGTGGAAAGGAAAGGTTAATAGGGCAAAGGAGGGTATGCTCTTTTGGGCGATTCCAACCTTCATTGTCAGGATATTAGCAGTTTAGTTCACACAAATCAACAGCTGTAGCTCAATCCACTTGCAAACACTATTTATGAATCAGCAACAGCAGTACAATCCAGAAGAAACCCCAAGGCTCTACCAATGGGCCCAAGTCTGTAAATGTGGCAAAAAGCCACTGAAATATCATGAGAAGTTCTCTGGTGCATTTCTATGAAGTCATGACAAACAGTGGTCAGTGAAGAAGGCAAGGTGAACCAGTGCCACTGTGTCATCAGTGGAAACCAGCATCAGCAAAGCCCAACCAAGACTAGCAAAGAGTGGCAAGGCAAACCAATGCCACACAGCATCGTCCACTGTCAGTTGGGTTGTATTTATACCCTTTCCAAACCTTTTCTCGAGTGTCCACTCTAGCAAAACATCACATGCCCTTTTTCCGGGCAGCATCCAGGAACACACCATGTGTCTGTTCTTAGCAAAACATCCTCCCATGTGTCTATTTCAGCAAAGCATCCTCTCATAAGACAGTTTCCAGAAAAACATCACATGACACAACTGAGTCTCCAAAGAAACCAGAAATTTCCACTTTACGGGAGAGGGTATCTAGTGTGGTCCCCTGGAACTGAAGTTACAGGCAGGTGTGAGCCACTTGACATTGGTGCTGGTAACAAAATGTGGGTTCCTCTGCAAGAACAGTTCATGCTCTGAAGTGCTGAGCCAATTCTCTATCCTCAATAAGTCAATAATTTAAGGGAGTAAACCAGACCCTTCTGTTCCTGACAGGGTTATAGGAAGTAGAAAACTCCCTCTTTCTTCCACAAGAAGACAGCAAGAAGAAGGTTATCTCCAATCGCGAAAGAAAGTCCTCATTATAAACTACACTGAACAGCACCTGGGTCTTTACTTTTCTCAGGTCCCAGAACAACCACAAAGCAAAATAGAAAGCGGAGATCCTCAAAATACCTGACAGTTTTCAACCCCCACATTTGTTCTTCAATTCTTCTTACAGGGTACACCATGGGGGATACAGGATAAACATGTGAAGATGATGCGAGTAGCCCTGGCAACTGTGGATAATAACTACAAAGTCTATAGAGACAACTAGAAAATGGTATTAGAAGTCAAAGACTATATTCACGAGGATTTCAAAGAGCAAGATCCTGGGATACCACAACTACACATGCGACTGGATCACTAACCTCAAGGACCTCTAGAACCCTGACCTGAAGTAGCATTTCAATCAGCAGGACCATCTCTGCCAGTCTGTTAGCAAGATGAAAGTCCCAATCCACTAGCTGAGCGCAGATGCACTGCACTAAGAAGCTCATGAGGACCCTTGCTTTGGTGATCATCAGACGTTCTCTTGATGAGACCACTCACCAGGACAGCACTGCTCAAGGTAGGGAGCAAAGAAGAAGTGCTAAGCCATGTAAACTGCAGGGAAGATGAAAATGAAAACCAAACTAAACAGAAACTGCATCAAATCACAGGCTGGGTACAGGGGCACATACCTGTAATCCCAGCACTTGGGAGGAGACGGCAGGATCAGGAGCTCAAAGCCAGCATCGAAAAACAGAAAATTCAATGATAGTCTGAGCTAAGTTAAACCTTCCCAACAGCGACAGCTCATGGGATAGAGCTCCTTGTGCATAAGCCTAATGAACCCAGTTCAGTCATGGATTGAGCTTTAGCAAATGGGTTAGAATGTCTGCCTTTAGCCTAAGTAGAAAAAAGACTTTTAGAGATATGTGTATTCATGACTTTCATAACAAAGGCCCTAGAAACTATATAGTATATTTTACCCTCTATTATTAAAGAGACGAGTATGGGGCTTCTTACTGTGTTTTTTTTTTTTTTTTTTTAAGATTTATTTATTTATTATATTTAAGTACACTGTAGCTGTCTTCAGACACTCCAGAAGAGGTAGTCAGATCTTGTTACGGATGGTTGTGAGCCACCATGTGGTTGCTGGGATTTGAACTCTGGACCTTCTGAAGAGCAGTCGGGTGCTCTTACCAACTGAGCCATCTCACCAGCCCTTACTGTGTTTCTTAACCTTACACGCAATTTGTATTTTTTTAAAACTGTGGTACAACCACTTTCAGTGATATGACTTAAGTGAGCAACACAAATAGTAGCCACCTTATAAAGATACCGAGAATACTGTAATTATGTGACATCTTAGCAATGTTTTTGCTACAATCCATCTTGGGACAACAACAGTTGTTTTAGTGGAACTTGACCTGAAATAACAGACCCTAGACTTCGAGTGGCACGCAACTCTTCTTCAAAGCGCAGTTTGATGGCTGACGTGAACAGGGATTTTCTTTTCTTCTAGGCAGTATTAATATAACATTAAGTGCTACAAGTGTGTCAAAATTGCGTACATTCCTAATGCAGGTTTAGACAAGATTATTTTAAATCCTTTTACTTATATGGATTTCAAAACCTCTGCTAGCATCTGTGCAGAAGCCTCAAACTGTAAGCATGTTTCTGCCTTTGTTCAGCCAACTCTGAAAGCTTGTTATCTTTTTAATCCTCTAAAAAAAAGTCAATCCAGATGAGGGTGGGAAGAGGAGATAGAATGCTGATTTCACATAGTCAGCATGTTCCTGTTTGGTTTGAAGGTACTGTGGATGTGAAGATGAACCAGAAATGGAATCTGCATCACAGACAGGCTGGGCTGGGATTGAGGCAGAGTGAGGCAACTGAGTTAGATCAGGGGGTAACAAGGATGTAACTCGGTTGGTAGAGAATTTACCTGGTGTGTACTCAGCTCCTACACATGGGGCTAGAAAGAGGTCTCACAGGGTAAAGATGGTTGCTGCCAAGCTGAGGTCATTGCTAATGACCTGACTTCAACCTCTGGGACCCACATGGTGGAAGGAGAAAACCAACTCACATTTCATATTAAAAGTTTCATCTTGCCGGGCGTTGGGGGCGCACGCCTTTAATCCCAGCACTCGGGAGGCAGAGGCAGGCAGATTTCTGAGTTCGAGGCCAGCCTGGTCTACAAAGTGAGTTCCAGGACA
>NC_034590.1:61166248-61169567 GCF_900095145.1 Mus pahari | reverse complement strand
GGAAGGAAGGAAGGAAGGAAGGGAGAGCTTGAGAAGGAAGTGTTTTGTGCTGGTGGAGTGTGGAGTTGGAAGGATAAGCCAGTAGGCATGAAATGTGGTAAAGATAGCATTGAAGTGCTTGCTTGGGACTGTCTCAGTGTCACCTGGAGCTGTTGATTGTCTTCCTCCACTAACTCCTTTCCTACATTTTTTCTAGTGCTTCCAGCATCTTGGCCCTAAGGAGATTATGAATCGTATAATCACCTTCTGGTAACCTAGCTGCACTGGGAACATTACCTGGTACAAGAAGAACAGTGTAAAATGTACCTTTGAATATTCAGTAATTTGATTTATCTCCTTCCCTCCTAGAAAAAAATAGTTGAGGACAATGAAAACATGCATGGGACTAGTATGGGACTCTATATGGCAAGCTCAAAAATGGTGTGAGACACTAAGGGTGAGGTTAAGCAGTGGCCGTAGTCATGATGTATATTCGGTATGTTTTAAAATGTTGTAGGAAAACTGTGTTCACTGTATGGTTGTCATAATTGCTAGCAAAACTAACAGGGTTGGGGGATGTAGCTCAGTTGATAAAATGCTTCGTAGCATGCAGAAGCCTTGATTCCCAGCACCATGTAAACCAGGGACAGTGGTGTATGCCTGTAATCCCATGCTTTCAGGGGGGAGAGACCGGAAGAGCACAAGTTCCATGTCATTCTTTGCTACATAGCAAGTTATAGACGAGCCTGGATTATATGACATCCTATGTCAAAAAACAAAAAACAAAAAACCACACACACCAAAAACCCCACGTTATCAATGTTTCCAACTATGCGTGTATCCATGTCTCTATGAACATATAAAAAGACTAGGTAGGAACATCAATTATGGCTATCTCCACAGTGGAATTATGGGAGCATTTCTTTCTCTGTGTTTTTCTCCTAATTAACAAATTATCCAAAATATACTCCTTACTCTTGTCTTTCCAAACAAATTCTATTTTAAGAAGAACCAAAAAGCGGCTCAGCTTTCTTCTCATTAAAAAAAAAAAAAAGTCTTAACCAAATTCCCTGAGGGCACAAACAGAAGACTATTTCAGGATGCCAACTGTGCAGACGCAAAACATTACTCAGAGAACTTGTATTCGGAGACAAGGAAGCTACTTCCTATCCTGCCTGGAGCACTCACAAGAGCTGTAGGGAGTGTTTGAAGACTTTCATATTGTAATAATAGTTCAAGGTTTTTTTTAAAAAAAATACATAATATGTATGTCTGGTGCAAGTTTATACATACCATTATGTAAACAGTATGTATAAACTTTTGCATGCAGACACCTGTGGAGGCCAGAAGGTGTCATAGCTCCTAAAAATGGAGTTACAGGTGGCCCTGAGCCTGGGTGTTGGGAATTGAACTCGAGTCCTCCGAAAGAGCAGTAAGTGCTCTTTACCACTGAGCCATCTCTCCAACCCTACCTCCCACCCCGCTTCAAGGGATTTCAATTCTGGTATCCCTGGGATCCTATAAGAAGTCTCTCCAAGCACACCGGGCAGCTATGTGCCATGAAGATTACCTTGAGTAATATCCTAGAATTTCTGAGGAAGTGAGGCAAAACAGATCGTATCAGAAGACAGAATAGTATAACCCTTGTGGTGGTTTGAATAGGGCTTTGAGACCTGCCTCCTAGCTGCCTGAAAGTCAGTCCTCTCCTGGCTGAAGTTGGAACAAGATATAGAACACTCAGCCACTTCTCCAGCACCATGCCTGCCTGCATGCTGCCATGTTCCCGCCATAATAATGGACTGAACCTCTGAACCTGTAAGCCAGCCCCAATTAAATGTTTTCCCTTATAAGAGTTGCCTTGGTCATGGTGTCTCTTTTCAGCAATAGAAACCCTAACTAAGACAATTACTAAGAACTGACACTAAGGGCTGGAGAGATGGCTCAGCGGTTAAGAGCACTGACTGTTTTTCCAGAGGTCCTGAGTTCAATTCCTAGCAACCACATGGTGGCTCACAACTATCTGTAATGGGATCTGATGCCCTCTTCTGGTATGTCTGAAGACATCTACAGTGTACTCATTCATATATATAAAACAAGTAAATAAATCTTAAAAACAAAACAAAACAACAAAAAAACCCCTCAAACTAAGTAGCCAAACATACCTTAGAACCCTAACTTCAAAACTGGTAGTTGGGGCTGGAGGGTTGGCTCAGTGGTTAAGAACACTGACTGCTCTTCCAAAGGTCCTGAGTTCAAATCCCAGCAACCACATGGTGGTTCACAACCATCAGTAATGAGATCTGACACCCTCTTCTGGTGCATCTGAAGACACCTACAGTGTACTTATAATAATAATAAATAAATCTTAACAACAACAAAAAAAAGAATTTGCCGGGCGGTGGTGGCGCACGCCTTTAATCCCAGCACTTGAGAGGCAGAGGCAGGCATATTTCTGAGTTCAAGGTCAACCTGGTCTACAAAGTGAATTCCAGGACAGCCAGGTCTACACAGAGGAAATCCTGTCTCGAGAAAACAAAACAAAAAACTGGTAGCTGGTGTGCCCTTAGATGCATTACTTGATCGCTGTGTGTCACAATTTCTTCATCTGTCAACAAAAGTATAATAACGTCTATTGATAATGTTTCAGCGATGACTAAAGTACTATTACATATTAAATACTTAGCACATTTTTGTACACTGGAAGTAGGAACAAAGAGAAGCTATTTGCTACTAAAATAAGTTACACAAAAGAGATAAAATAAGTCTTAGATCAAGAAAGGGCATTGTGGTTGGTTTGAATAAGAATGGCTACTATAGGGCTGGAGAGATGGCTCAGAGGTTAAGAATGCTGACTGCTCTTCCAAAGGTCCTGAGTTCAAATCCCAGCAANCACATGGCGGNTCACAACCATCCGTAATGAGATCTGATGCCCTCTTCTGGAGTGTCTGAAGACAACTACAGTGTACTTATATGTAATAAATAAATAAACCTTAGAAAAAGAAAAAAGAATGGCTACTGTAGGTTCTATACATATATATATGTATATATGTATAGTCCCCAGTTAGCAGGACTGTTTGGGAAAGATTAGGTGTGTCATTGAGAGTGGGCTCTGAGTTTTCAAAAGACTTACTCTGTTCCCAGTGTTTTCTCTCTGTCTTGTGGTTTTAGATCAAGACATGAGCTTTCAGCTCTTCCTTTGCTCTGCCATCATGGTCTCTAACTTTGAAGCCATAGGTAAATCCTTTTATAAATTGCCTCGGTCATGGTATTCTATCACAGCAACAGAAAAATAAGACAGGCATACTCGTTCTGATTGAAAAGGTGATAAAAGCCTTCACAA
>NC_034590.1:61113785-61166097 GCF_900095145.1 Mus pahari | reverse complement strand
AGAGAGAGAGAGAGAGAGAGAGAGAGAGAGAGAGAGAGAGAGAGAGAGAAAATGTAAGCATTCTACGATGAGGAAGACATCTCAGGAAGTGGGAACACCAGAGCTTAGAGGTGAGGCCACCTGGTGTGCAGAGTGTGTGGTAGAGCTGGCCTGGAGCATTCTCTGTGAAGGCTGAGGTGTTAAGAATAGCAGGGAGAGGGGGGAGGAGGGGGGTGGCGCATGCCTTTAATCCCAGCACTTGGGAGGCAGAGGCAGGTGGATTTCTGAGATCCAGGCCAGCCTGGTCTACAAAGTGAGTTCCAGGACAGCCAGGGCTATACAGAGAAACCCTGTCTCGAAAAACAAAAAAAAAAAAGAAAAAAAAGAAAAGAAGAAGAAGAAGAAGAATAGCAGGGAAAGGGTTATCTTAGCTCATGGAAGGTAATGGATGTCCCATGTATCTGTTCTAATCTTTATTCTCAGGTTTTTCTTTGTTTTGAGACAGTCTCTCTATGCAGCCTCAGGTATCCTAGAACTTAACATATGGACTAAGCTGGTTTCAAGCTTACAGAGATCTGCCACATTCTGTTTCCAGAGTCCTGGTACTTAAAGGGTACAACAGCATGCCTGACCCTCACTTTTTGTAAAATCACACTGGATTTTTTTTTTCAATTTGTTTAATCTGAACATGTACTGAAATGCCTCGCCTGTCTTCTTAGATCACCAGATAAAACCAAATTTCAGACAGTTTTAAGTCAAAGTCTTAATAGGAGACTATCCAAAGTTTGAAATCGTCCCTAGAGGCAAGAGAAGAAACTAAAAACAATAGAGTAAGGGAGATAAAGGCCCCCCTTTTCATAGCTGTATGGATAGTTTAAGACTTGGGGAGTGCCCTAGTTGTTTTCTATTGCTAGGATGCTACCCTATGACTAAAAGCACCTTGAGGAGGAAAGGGTTAATTAGCTTAGATGTTACAGTCCATCATTAGGGGATGCCAAGGCTGGAACCCAAGCAAGGTCTGTGAAATAGAGTTTCTTACTGACTTGCTCAGCTTGCTTTGTTATACACCCCAGGGCCATCTGCCCAGGGATGGCACCACCCACCACAGGCTGGGATTTCCCACAGCAATCATTAATTTTAAAAATGCCCTACTGGCATGCCTATAGGCCAGTCTGGTGGAGGCACTTTCTCAATGGAAACTCTCAGTCTAAGGTATGTCTAAATTTGTCAAGTTGACAAAAAACAAAAACAAAACAAAACAAAATCAAAGGGAAAAACAAAGCGACAAAGACTACATTGTGTCAACAGACAGCCTTTCGGCAGTAACTGCAGGTTAGGGATTTTCCAGTTTCCAGAAGTATGTGATTCAGTTCTTTAAAAAATATGTATGCGGGGGCGGGGGGGCTGGTGAGATGGCTCAGCGGGTAAGAGCACCCGACTGCTCTTCCAAAGGTGCAGAGTTCAAATCCCAGCAACCACATGGTGGCTCACAACCATCCTTAACGAGATCTGACTCCCTCTTCTGGGGTGTCTGAGGACAGCTACAGTGTACTTATATATAATAAATAAATAAATCTTTAAAAAAAATGTATGCATATGTGTGAATACAATAATTCATAAGTGTTTTATATGTGTATACATACATACATACTCCATATGTACATGTATAAATGTTAGTCTTCTTCCCTGGGGAACCCTAATATACATCTTTGTTGTTTGGCATAAGGATAAATGAGGGTAATAAACCTTACCTCTGCCATTTACCCTGATATGGACAGTCGTGTTGTCATTTAGTGTGGACCCCAAGTTCATGAACTTTGGAGCATTTTACCTAGCATGCTCTCTTATGCACTTTTAGTTTGTGCATTTGGAGGAGCACACTGTGTTTCTCACTCAGTTTCACTTTGAAACAGTCCCTGGATGGAGGAAGGAGGAGGAAGGAGGGAGGAGAGAGGAGGGAGGAGGAAGGAGGGAGGAGGGAGGAGGGAGGAGGGAGGAGAGGTTACCAGACTCAGGAAACTCCCAACGAATGTACAAGGTTCTTCCCTGCCTTGGATAAACAGCAAACCACTACTGCAGAAGAGGGGAGTCATGGCTTGAGGGACCTCAGATTGTTTTGCAAAATCTATGTAATTTAATCTATGTAATTACCCTTTCACTCCAAAAACTTCACTGATGCCTACCTACCTGAACAAAGACAGCAGTATCTGATCCAGTAGGACAAATCAGATACAATAGAATGACAAGGACTCAGGTGGAAAAAGGAGAACCAAGCTTTACAAAGAAACGGAATCCCAGGTGTGCACTGGTTGGGCTAGTGTAAAGTTTCAGCTAATGGCGGTCACCACCTGTTAGCTGCTGACTGTTAGGGAACAGTGGCTTTCTCATGGCCAATTAACAATCTTTGCAGTAGTTTCAAGATTCATTGTCTTTTTTTTTTTTTTAATCTTTTAGTTTTTAGAGTTTCTCTGTATAGATAGCCCTGGCTGTCCTGGAACTCACTCTATAGACCAGGCTGGCCTTGAACTCACAGTTTACCTCCAGGCAAGATCAAAGGCTTAAAACAATAATATCAAAATTCTTGCACATCCAACATCAAGTCCTAAACACTTTTTTCAGAACCTGACATTTATTTGAAATATTCTAGGTCCTAAGATAACGCGATCTTTGTTTAATTCAGTAGTAATTGTAGTCTTCAAGAAATTCAAGCTGGGCATGGTGGCGCACGCCTTTAATCCCAGCACTCGGGAGGCAGAGGCAGGCGGATTTCTGAGTTCGAGGCCAGTCTGATCTACAAAGTGAGTTCCAGGACAGCCAGGGCTATACAGAGAAACCCTGTCTCAAAGAACAAAAAGAGAGAGAGAGAGAGAGAGAGAGAGAGAGAGAGAGAGAGATTGATTTAAGCACACACAGACCAGGGAGGACTTTCTCTCTAAAAAGCAATGTATTTAAATTCTTAAAATCAATATTAGCCATAGAGGTGGTTTTATTTTTCAGTAAATAAAAGAGAATGTGGCTACCTAAAGCAAATTAGTGCTTTTGAAGTTAAAAAAAACTTTTTCTCTTACTTCAAATCAAATCTAATACATGCTTATTACCAGAAAGGCAGAGAAGCAGAAAGACAGCTAGCCACGATGGACATATGACTCTGTGATCCAGTACCCTGGGTAAGATCTCCAGCAAGGGAGGAAGTGGATGGGAAGAGAAGGTGAACATATTGGTAGCTTAGTGGGAGCCATGTGATACTGAGAAGGGGGCAGACCCCAGAGTTAGGCTGTGCTGGTTCAGGCCTGCCAATGCCACGCGCTACCCTTGTGAATGGAAGCTGCTTGATGTCTTTGCTTAAGCCTCCTTATCCATAAGTGAAATCACAGTATAAAAAAAATTGAAAGATTAAATTAGATCAATTGTGTAACAGACCTTCAGTGAATATGACCTCTGGACTCAACTTTCTGGGCTCTTTTAGTTCTAGCATCTTCAAATAGGGATTGTGCTGGTTTTGATACAGTTGAAAAGAACACCTTCCATCTCAAAGTCACCATCAACAAAAATGTGTTTTTCCTTCTATTTTTTTTTCTTACTTCATAGGAGGAGACTTCTGATAAAATCTTATTCATAGAGCTCACCCTGGTGATGTGGGCACAGGTGAGCTGGTGGGCTGACCAACTCAGCTACTTCCCAGGCCCAGATCCAGGGCTTTGAATTGGCCCACCCCAATGTCTAGCCCAGCTATGATTGGCTGGAATGCATAAAAGGGCTGGTCCTACAGATCCAAAGCTGCAGGATCTCCATGACACAAGGCAACAACAGGATATCAGAGAGGAGCATCCAGTATTGATAGTGTAGCAGAAGCCAGAAGACTTCTCATTGCAATGGACACCTGCAAGATGTATGGACAAGCTTCCACGATAAGATTTTATTTATTTTTTAATTCTATCTTATTTTCTTTTGGGGAGGAGGTTGCATGGATGGAGAGCAGATACAAAGATGAATGGGAGTGGAGTGCATGATGTAAAATTCACAAAGAATCAATAAAAAGCTTATTTAAAATCTTAATCATAAAATTAACATCAATGATTGTACAGCAAAGTAAACCTTTGTTTCAAATTTCAAAGTTTTATCTCCCAGCAACTTTTCCAGAAATGATAAACACTTAAACTTTTTCATCTAAATTGTCTCATTTAGCTTACATAAACTTCCTCTGGAAGACTAAGACACTGGAGGGCTAAAGGAAAATACATATATTATTAAGTGGGTATTTGGCAAATGTCTTGTTTCTACCTCTTCATTTTATACATGACAATATAGAAATAATTCTGTCCTAAAATTGAGGTGAGAGAATCTCTTCATTCAGTCATTCCCATGGTTAACAATACACCCACCATATCCACAAGGCTCACAAATGTGTTACTTGTCTGTCAAGATTGTACCTGAGGGGCCAGTGAGCTGGCTCAGTGGTTAAGGTCACTGGCTACAGGTTGGCTTACAACCCTCTATGCCTCCGGTCCCAGGAATCCAATGTCCTCTTCTGACTTTGTGTACCAGGTACACATGTGGGGCACAGACATACATGCAAGTGAAACACTCATATACACTTTTTAAAAATCTAAAAATGAAAAATTAAAGTTTAATGATACCGGCAAATTTAGTTACCTTTTCCTATATAAAAAATTGCTGTCTCGAGAAAAACCAAAAAAGAAAGAAAGAAAAAAGAAGAAAAAATTGCCTTTTACCTAAGTCTGTCTCACAAACTCATGCAGTTGCTCACACTGATTTATAGGTTTGTCACTTTCCTAGAGCCTCAGTTTTCAACAGCTAAAACGAACACTTAGACTATGAATCATGGCAATTCAGAACCATGTAATTTTTATTTATTTTTGGAAACAGGGTCTATAATGAAGCCCAGGCTGTCCCGGAACTCCTTGTGTAGACCAAACCAGTGTGTAGATCTAACACACTGCAATCCACCTGCCTCTGTCACCCTAGTGCTGGAATGAAAGGCATGCGCCCTCATACTCTGTCAGGTCCATAAAATTAAAATTGGTTTTCGAACAGGTTTTTAATAAATAGCCCTTGATTGGCTCGGAACTTGCTATGTAGACCAGGATGATCTAAAGATTGAGGCGAGCAGGCAGTAGTACTTCCGTTGTTGCCCTTCCGATGTTGGACTACTGGAATGTATCATGCATCACAAAGTATTGTTCCTTAAGTCTAAATATGTAATTTCAAATATAGGCTTACTTAAGCCAATAGTGGCACCAACCGGTTGAATATAACCATTCACTGTAATAAGTATTTATTAGATAAAATATCTGAGCAAGCGTGTCCATAGGCACTGATTTGGTACCGTTTTGAAGTCCTCCCCGAAGCCTCAGAAACCGGTGCAAGGACTACCTGGTTCAGCAACCAGAACCGAGGGGAGGAGGGGCCAGGAGGAGGCCTGTCTCCGTAACCCAGCGCGAGAATACGCCTCGGCGCATGCGCACCTGCAGGTGGGACCCGTCCATATGCCCGATGGGGGAGGCGAACAGGGGACAGCCTATAGATTTTGAATCTCTCCCTTCCAAAAAGAGTCTAGGCGGTGAGGAGTTCCATAAACGCTCACTCCAAGTTGTTCTCCCGAGCTCCGCATCGGGGACCGTAGACATAGACCCCTAAAACGAGAGGTGACTTCTCTTTTCTCCCCCTCCCTCTGGGGCAGTGGTGAGCCGATCCAGGCCACCGACTTTCGTTCGTTTGCAGCGGGTCGGAGATCGAAGGATTGAGCCAATTGCGGATGAAACGTCTTGGCCGGGAAGGGGGTGAGGGAGCAGCCCTTTGAGTTCCGCCTCGTCTCTGGGCGCTGGTGGGGAAGGGGGACGTAGGAAACCCCTGCCCTCTGAGCCAGCAGATCCGACGCCTCGGTGCAAAGTGCCGAGAGGGCGGCGGGAAAACCGCCCGCCCGGACCGAGGGACGGGAAGCAGCCGGGAAGCCGTGCGGGAGGGCGCGCGCGCGCGCGCCCCTTTTTCAGCAGTGTGGCGGGGTCGCACGCACGCCCGCCTCGGCGGCTGGGCGCGATTTGCGACAGTGGGGGGAGCGGCGGCGGTGGCGGCGCCGGCAGCTTTGCGGCAGGCTCGGGCCGGGCGTGCTTGACGGCGGTGTGGCGGAGGCCCCGCCCGAGGCGGCAAGAACCTGGAGGGAGGCGGAGGAACATGTCCGAGAGGGAAGTGTCGACTGCGCCGGCGGGAACAGACATGCCCGCGGCCAAGAAGCAGAAGTTGAGTAGCGACGAGAACAGCAACCCGGACCTCTCGGGAGACGAGAACGTGAGTGCGGCCCCGCCTGTCCCGGGACTGTGGAGTAGAAGTTTCAGGTTCTTCGGTAACTGCGGTCGGGGCGGGCGGGCGGCCGTGGGGGGAGGGAAAGGTGTCACCCCGCGCTTCGGAGAACGCGGGCGTGCGGGGAAGTCCAGTTTGGCTGGGGCTTTCGAGCTGGGACTGCGGCTGATAGCAAGCAGAAAGTTGGCGAGGAGCGGATTAAAGGTCCCGAAGGGTCTGCAAGGTCCGCTCAGATCGTCCCTGCGTGGGAGTTTGTGCCTTTGGGGGCTTGACGCTGATTGCGAATCTGAGATTGTACTTACTGGTTTAAAAGGCATGCTCGAGGTAAGAGATGCTGTTTTCCCTAGGAAAGTTGGTAGGAGGGGTCCTCCTAAGGATTCGAGGGGCTGTGTCACTCTAGAGCACTACGGGATCTTCAGGATGGAAAGTATAGGTCTCTGGCTTGAGTTTACGTGACCGTGCGGCTATGTATGCCCTTTTCCATGGAAGTGCGGTGTGCCTTCGTGTCGACTTTTCCGTGGAAGGAGTAGAATGGAGAAGATCGTAGAGGGGGAGCCACCATTGATTAAGGCAAGGGAGGGAACAGTTTGAAAGTTTTTGCTTAATGTAAAGGGACTGGAAGATTTCAGGCCACCGTGGTAAAGTCTGTATTTGAGCCAAGTGTGAAGATTAACTGAAGTCAGTGCTTAGAGAAATGCTGCCCCGTAAAATATACTATGCAAGCGTTGTAAAAAGTACTAGACACGTGTTCTAATAATTGGTTACTTATATTCTGATCGGGTAGTGTAGAGGCTTTGGCCTTACTTATGGTGATTATTTAGACTTTAATGTAAACGTCAAGTTTATTTATAATGAGGAAATTGTCAGGGAAAAAAATAAGTGAAAGCTCATTTTATCTTTCCAGACTCCAGGTACATTTCTTGATGTTTTCTAAATTTATCCATAGCTGAATGGCTGAGTTAGCTTTTGCTTCCGTCCCTTCGAAGAGGGACGAGACTTAACGTTTTTTGGTATGTGTGCCTTTGACACATTATTGAACCCTTTGGGGTCCTCTCAGAATAAGGGATTGTTTGTTTGAGTCAGAATCTCCCTATGCTGCCCTCACACCTGTTACCTTCGAACTCTAACCCTCTCAGTACCTAGAAGACATTCGTGCACCACCATATCCTTCAGAATACTGTGGATGTATAGATGAAGCATGTACGATTGCAAACCAGACCAAATATAAAACTTTAAAATATATTTAATTTTTTTAAAGGGACAGAGGCATAAAAGCTCATTTGTAAAGCACATGCCTGACATCATTGGAGGCCCAGGTTCTGTCCTCTCCAAAGGATGGACTTCCCTCCCTGCCTTATTCTGATGGAACCATTGAGAGGTGATAGCTAGGCTGATTGTCACCACCCGTACCAATTGTGATATGGGATGGGACTTTTAACTGGAAAATCCAAAATTGGAATTTTTTGCATATAAGAACAGTGGGCAGGTGAGGAGAAACAGATGAACTGTGGTTTTCCTTTTTTTAAATCAGGGTCTTGTTCTTCCTGTGCTGGCTAAGATCCTTCTGCTTTTGCCTCCCAATCATTGGGGAACCAGATGCCTGGATGAAAATGATTTCAATTTAGGAGGCCAATTTAAATTTCCACTAAAAGCTAATTGTACATTTACATCAAATTGCAATTCAGTCACTTGTATGTCACCTGCTTTATGTCAAGTACTTCATTCCTTGGTTTTTGGTTGTTTTTTTGTTTTTGATTCTCACAGGCTGGCCTCAAACTGACTGATATTCTCCTGCTTCAGCATTCCAAGTACTGGTATTATAGAAGTGAGACACTGCCTATATTCATTTCTTTATTTGGTGTTATGTTCTAGAATATTGTATTTTCTTAAAAGACATTTATTTTAGACCAATGTGAAGTTTGAAAAAACCTTAAGAACTAATGTTTTTGAATGAATTAGTGGTTTTTAAATACCTTTTGACACTTCTAATTATTTTTTACCTTTTGTAATACAAAACCAACTTTAAGAAGCAGTAACTTAGACCACAAAAGCAGTGGGCTTCACTCTAACAGCTGTTGGATACACTCAGACAAAATGGTTCCTCTGGAATGGATTTAGGGACTACTACTACCCCAGGGTGATCTATGAAAATTTTTGAATTCCAAAGAAGACTTGAGTATGGGTTCTGAACTGAAGATGAGAAGTCAGAAGACTTATCAGTATTTCCTGCAGCTATATCTGTTTGGGCAGATTACAGTGTACAGAGTTCAGATCTGCGCACAGAGTAAAAATACGTTTCATGGTAGGATTCAGACTATGAGGTGAATTGCATTTACATATAGTGTAGACCATAGAGAACTTCTTTAAAATGCTAAATGGTTTATGTTATAAATAAGTAGTCTTTGCATAACAGATGCTTTTCAAAACTACATCTAATACAGGAAATATTAACACTTGTTTACTAGTGGCATTCCCACAGAGCTGCGTAGGAGTGACTAAGGCATTGTATTGGTGTTCCTGGTGTAGACCAGTGTCATATTTAAAGCTCAGGTTGCCTATATCTTTTGGTTTTTGGTTTTTGGTTTTTTTTCGAGACAGGGTTTCTCTGTGTAGTCCTGGCTGTCCTGGAACTCACTCTGTAGANCAGGCTGGCCTCGAACTCAGGAAACCGCCTGCCTCTGCCTCCAAGTGCTGGGATTAAAGGCGTGTGCCACCACACCCTGCTCCAAATATTTATTTATTATAAATAAGTACACTGTAGCTGCCTTCAGACCCTCCAGAAGAGGGCGACATCTCATTATGGATGGTTGTGAACCACCATATAGGTTTGGGATTTGAACTTGGGACCTTCAGAAGAACAGTCAGTGCTCTTACCTGCTGAGCCATCTCGCCAGCGCCTCAGCCATCTTTTTAATAGTGAAGTCCCTTGCTTTTAAATACCCTGTGCATCTGTTTGATGAAGTGTTCCTAATTTATTTACTGCTCACAGGACGATGCTATCAGTATTGAGAGTGGCACAAACACAGAACGCCCGGACACACCCACAAATACTCCAAATGCACCAGGAAGGAAAAGCTGGGGAAAGGGAAAATGGAAGTCAAAGAAATGCAAGTATTCTTTCAAATGTGTGAACAGCCTCAAGGTATGTACAGGAAGCTCTAGGCTGCAGACTTCTCTCAGGGCACATGGGATACCCTTAGGTCTAAAATAGTTGAAAACTACTGTTTTAAAGGGGCTTCTCTTTGTTAAGCTGAGTATTACACAGTCAAGTGAGCTTTGTTTATCCTTGTCCTTTACTTTAAATGTATAATAGTGAGTATTGCAGGCTGCTCTTGACTTACTTGTTGATCCAAATAAAGGACTTTAAGAAATGTTACTCTTTATATTTCAATAAACTAGAACCAAAGCCACTTCTGACATCAGTTACTAAAAAAGAACTCAGTGTGATCTGTTAACTAGTCCCTAGCAAGTGTCAACACATCTTAGCTTTTAGTTTTAAAGATATTCTAAACTTTTGCTTATAATTACCCTTTAACAAAACAATGTGACATTTTTTAAACTTCCGGGTTTTGGGTCCATCCACATGGTTCAGTGGGTAAGGGTGTTTTTGCTGCCAAGTCTTGACAACCTAACTTTAATCCTTGGAACCCAGATGGTGGTTCAAGAGAATTGATTCCTGAAGTCATTTTCTCATTGCCACATGCCTGGTAAGCCGGCCATTACACACACACACACACACACACACACACACACACACTATTTTAATTTATTTGTATTTTCTGAACATTGATATTTTGCCTGAATATATGTCTGTGTGAGGGGGTTCCTGCAGGTAGGTGTCAGATTGGGAAGCAAGCTGCACAAAGAGATGAGAATGAACATTTGGTACAAACTGACTTGGTTATCTTGGATCAGACTAGTCTGACTGGATCAGGGAATCTAACACCGGGTAGTTTTATAGTAGGCGTATTCAAACAGAATTTGGAAGAGGGTCTCCAGGTAACGATAATCCCCATACTCATTTCAGTTTCAGGCACACAGTAAAGGTTAAAGTATGGCTACATAGAAACTCAAGTATATGTGACCATGAGGGTGGGTTCTATAGCTAAAAGTCCCAGAATCTAATGTGGTCTGACAGATAGCATAGATGTCAGCAAGCCTTAAAGTACATGTGACATTCACTAGGGATGGTAAATGTTTAGAGAGGAAGGCGTCTGATCACTCTAGGGAATTAGGGTGAGGTCTGTCCCTATTGGATGCAAGATAACAAAAAGGTTACCAGGTCTTTAACTACACCCACTCTCAACTTTCTGGGTGGAATGCAGGTATTTGATTTTATCTCCATTGGAGAGACACACCTGCCTAATTAACATTCCTGGTTCTCTTGGTGCTTATCTGAGTACAAAGCCCCTATGTCCTCTATTGTATGGGTGCTGGGAATTGAACCCAGATCCTCTGGAAGAGCAGCCATTTCTCTTAACCACTGAGCCATCTTTCCAGCCCCAAATCAGTGTGTTTTCTGGTTTTTTTTTTTTTTTTGAGACAGGGTTTCTCTGTGTAGCACTTGAACACACAAAGATCTCCCTGTTTCTGCCTCCTGGGTGCTGGGATTAAAAGGCGTGCCCCACAGATGCCCAGGGATGGTTTTGGTTTGGTTGTTTGATTGGGTTTTGGTTGGTTTGTTTGCTTTTTGTTTTGTTTTGTTTTGTTTTTCAGACAGGGTTTCTCTGTATAGCCCTGGCTGTCCTGGAACTCACTCTGTAGACCAGGCTGGCCTTGAACTCAGTGTGAGGATTCTTAGAAACTACAAGTAAAGCTACCATATGATCTTGCCACGCCATGTCTACATATCATAGAGGAACCTCTTTCCTCATTTGTCGTAACTATTCACAATATCCAAGTCAGGTCAGCTTGGGTGCTCATCAACAGCTGAGTGAATAAATGTAGATACAGAGAGACCTGTGATTCAGCCATGCAGGATGAAGCTTTAGAAGGGAGAAGGGAAGAAGGGAACTAAGGACAATAAAGGGTAATACCTAAATTCAGTTAAAAGTTCATGATACACAGGGGAAAAAATGTCATAAAACTCACTGCTTCTACTACAAATATATACTAAAGTACCTTTAAAAAGAAATTGGAGCTGGGCGGTGGTGGTACACGCCTTTAATCCCAGCACTTGGGAGGCAAGGGCAGGCAGATTTCTGAGTTTGAGGCCAGCCTGGTCTACAGAGTGAGTTCCAAGACAGCCAGGGCTGTACAGAGAAACCCTGTCTCAAAAAAAAGAAAAGAAAAGAAAAGAAAAGAAAGACCGACCAAAACAAAAAAAAGAAATTGGAAACCTTTTCTCAATATACTTTTAGGTAAACTCTTCGCAACGCATAAGAAACTGGCATTTTCTGGTCTGGAGCAAACTCTTAAGTGCTCGGTCTGGTTAACTGTGCCCTGTAAGAGGTGAAAGCTTCCCTTTAGTACATCAAGTACCCTTAGTACAAGTGAAGTATCCATCATAGTTGGTTGCTGTTTACTTATTAACTTACCAGTTTTATATACTGTCTCTAGAAGATGTTTTTATTGATAAATTTAATTATGTGTATGTGCATGAGGTAGAGGAGGGTTGAAGCTAGAAGACATTAAAAGTAGAAGCAAGTACTTTACAGTGAACTTAGAAGTCAGTGTTGAATACCAGGGGATTGCAATAAAGTCCTGAATCTGAACTGCAACTTAGAAAACTATTTGAACAGCCAACCCTGTGGTGTGCTTGGCTGCTGCACAGTCTAAGCTCTGCTTGTAGAGCGAGCACTAAAGACAAAGAAATCTCACAGGTTGCTCTCCCCATGTGTATCTGAAGGCAAAAGAGTTCATTCCCTCTGAGTCTCCACTGTTAAATAGTCTTGAGGGGGTGATACTTTCCTGTGATAATCAAAGTCCAAGGTTATAAAGATTACTCAAGAAAATTTAGATTTGTTTGAATAGGACTGACTAATAAAAGCAGTGGCAAGAATGAAGTATGATGTGCTCTACTTCCAAGGGAAAAACAAATACAATCCCAAGCCATTTGTTGGTCTGTTATATGAGAGAAATAACCATGCCCTCTGAGCTCAAGAACTTAAAATACATCTACCAAAAGTTCTCAATTTATCATGATTCAGAGAATGAAGGTTGGGTTTAAGAAAGCAGGCAGATAACCAGAGTGTTTTCAGGATACATAGCTGTTTGAGTCTTCATTAGAAAACATTCACATATTTTAAGATCTGGAAGCTTGTGTGGTGTTACAGTTTTAATGTCAGAAGTCAATGTGTGCATGATATTTGTCGTAGTGTTCTATTGCTATGAAGAGACACCATGACCATACCACTTCTTGTAAAATAAAGCATTTATTTGGGACTTGCTTACATTTTCTGAGGTTTAGTTATTATATCCTGGCTGGAAGCAAGGTGCATGCAGGCAGACATGAGGCTGGAGAGATAGCTGAGAGTTAGTTCATCCTTTGGAACTATGGGCAGGAGGAAGAGAGAGACACTGGGCCTGGTGTGAGCTTTTGAAACTTCAAGGCCACTCTCGCTAAACTGCCAAAAACAAGACAGCAGCACCTACCCAACCAAGGCCACGCCTGCTCATCCTTTCAAATAGTGCCACTTCCTAAGCATTCTACTCTGTGAGCCTGCGGGGGGGGGGGGGGGATTCTTAACCAAACCACCAAAGTGTGTAAGACAGTGAATGAGCTGAATTTGGGGGGGAGAGAAGAGGCTAAGTAAAGGTTAGTTTGCTAATGGTTTCTGTTTTTAAAAATATGTTAAATTTTTCTTATTTCATGGTTTACATTTTATAGGAAGATCATAATCAGCCATTGTTTGGAGTTCAGTTTAACTGGCACAGTAAAGAAGGAGATCCTCTGGTGTTTGCAACTGTGGGAAGCAACAGAGTGAGTGTCAGGGGGCCAGGTTGGCAACAGTGATTATTTGTTACAATTAGAGTGTTAAAATGAAATGATTTTAAAATCAATTCTGGATACTGGGTTAACAGTATGATTCTTCTGTGTAAGAGGGAAGCTTTTGAGAAGTGGTCAGGGTTAAAACTAATGACTAGAATGTACATTTGTTATGAAGCAGGTTTTATAGTTTCCTTTATAAATATTTTTGAATAGCTGAAAAAAATGACATTTATCATTCAAGTATGAAAGAAGCCTGTACGTTTAGAGTTTGATTTTATGTGTATCTATGGGTTCCTGCATGTTTATATGTGCACCATGTGCATGTGGTACTCACGGAGGCCATGAGGGTATCAGATCCCCTGGAGTTAGAGTTAAAGGGGATGGTTAGCAGCCATGTGGATGCTGGGAACAGAAACCTCTGGTTAGAGTTAAAGGGGATGGTTAGCAGCCATGTGGATGCTGGGAACAGAAACCTCTGGAAGAATAAATACTTTTAAACACTAACCCATTTCTCCAGTCCCAGAAGTCTGTCATCTAATAAAAAGGTATAATTAATTGTTCTATATCAAGCATAAATCCAGTGAGTTTAAGTAATAGTTTAAAAAATATTAATTATACATAAAATCATAAAAATGTGTACATATTTATAGGGTATCAGGTGATTCATTACATGTATACTTTATGTGAGGTTCTTTATTTTTAAAGTTTTAGACTTCAACTCACTTTGAAAAAGTTGTGATTACATGGATGAAATGTATATTTAGATGTTTAGAAATAGAAATTGTTATTACTTGGCTATTAAATATAGTCTAGTATTACATAAAATGTGCGAGGATTTATAAGGCTTTGGTAAGTTTAGTTTCTGTAATATCCTTAAGCTATAATTGCAACTAGAATTTTTAAGAGAGAAAGAGACTGTTTATCTGAGATGACATGCATATTTTTGTTTCTTTAGGTAACCTTATACGAATGCCATTCACAGGGGGAAATACGGTTATTGCAGTCCTATGTAGATGCTGATGTATCCTTTTCTGAGTATTTTTATATCTCTGGTTTATGAAATTTGATAAGTACATCAGAACTTTGAAAACTAATTCTCTAAAGTTACTGTCCCATCCTTTAGCTAGGAGTGTTGTCACTATGGAATCCTGGCATCTACCTGATGTTGAATTTGTTAGGAGGTGGATATGATATGAAGTGGGTGGTGTAAGATGAGGGAAGAGGGAACATTAGAAATCCATGAGAGAAATTATTAGCAGAGACCAGCTAAAACCTCATGGTTATTGATCATGCTTGGAGTTTTACAATTTTACTACAATTTTAATGCTTAACTGGAAGTCCTTGTATGAATTTGATCAATAGAACCGAGATGGAAAGAATAAGTGTGTGTAGTTAAGGAAATAAAATATTGGAAAGTGAGTTATGAAGAAAAAGAAGATCTTAAAAGCCAAAAGATTAGTTCACAGGGATTTAAAAAAGCTGAGTGTTAAGATGTTTCTTCAGATCCTTGGAAGAAATGTGACAAGTGAGGCAGGGTGACACTGAATCTGCAGATGACACACAGAAATGAGTGAATGGTTTCCGTGTTAGGAAGGTGCAAAATGAACCATCATAGGTTCGTAGCTTATCAGGACAGAGGGTCAGCAGCAAGGCAAGCCTGCAGGCTTGCCACCTAGCTTTATAAATAAAGTTTTACTGGAGAAGTTATGTCTCTATGTTGAACTGCTGTTTCCAGCTGTTTTGGGATTATATCAGTGCAGTAGACTACTTGTACGGGCATCTAGAAAGAAGTGTGATGGAGTGAGGGACAAAGAAGGAGCTCAGCTGGTATGCATTTTAGCCTAAGAATACCACTGTGAGTATGCATTTGGTTTTTGAGAATAGGGCCTTGGCGCGTAGCCCTAGCTGGCCTTTCATTTAAGAACTTCCTCCTCCTTGTGTTTTTTGAGTCCAGGTCACCTGTCTATCGGTATGCAAATTTTGTGTAAAGAAAAGTGAACACTTAAATATCTAAACCCTTACCAGTTGTTTGGAAAGTTCCATTTATTTTAAACATTTCATTAACTCATTTATTTTTTTCAAAATTGTGTTTCTTAACATTTCTCAGGCAGATGAAAACTTTTACACTTGTGCATGGACCTATGATAGCAACACCAGCCACCCTCTACTAGCAGTTGCTGGATCTAGAGGCATTATAAGAATAATTAATCCTATAACAATGCAGTGTATAAAGGTGCGTCTTCTGGTCAAATTGTAGATAATGCTACTTTTGAATTCACATCTGGTAAAACTTCATAAAATGTCTTTAAAATGAATGCAGTCACTAACTTGCATACCTAATTTGATTTATACCTTGATTATATAGACTTTATTACATTTATTTACAGGGGTTGGTGATAGAGTGCTTGCCTAGCAAGTGCAACGCCCTGGGTTCGGTCCTCAGCTCTGGGGAAAAATAAAAAGACAAAATAACATATATTTACTTAGGTGTGTGGTATGAGTGTGTATGAGTGTGTGTATGTGGAGGTCAGAGGTGTTTGGTTCCCTCCTTCCACCATATGGGTCTTGAGGATCTAACAGAGCTTCCAGGCATGGGCCAGCACCTCAGCATGCTGAGCCGTCTAGCCAGCCCCCTTCTTTATTTAAATTAGTACTTTGGAGTCCCTGTAACACTTGGGTAATGAATGAATTAAGGAGTGCATAGGAAGGGTTGATAGATACACCTTTTTTCTGTTTTTTGATTTCTCGCCTTCCCTTGCTTTGAGAGTCTTTTTTTTTTTAAAGATTAATTTATTATATATTTATAATTATATTATGATGTAATAAATATATAATATATATATAAAGCTGTCATCAGACATACCAGAAGAGGGCATCAGATCTCATTACAGATGGTTGTGAGCCACCATGTTGTTGTTGGAATTTGAACTCGGGGCCTCTGGAAGAGCAGTCAGTGCTCTTAACGCTGAGCTGTCCCTCCAGCCTGCTTTGAGAGTCTAACTGAAGAGTAACAGCTTTTTCAAAGGGACCTGAACTGAGAGTTGAGGGCTCCAGGGTACCCTGAAGGGAAAGCCAAGGAAGCTAATAGTAATGGGAAGCTGGACTTTTAGGCGTTGCTGCTTTTAACCCTGGGGGTCATTGGCATCTCTTCCACAATGCTATTAGCTGAGCCTAGGCTAACTGGTACCATTTTCCTTCCTGTAAGTTTGTTGGGTGATATTAGTATATAGCCAAGGTTGAGTGAGAACTACTTGAAGTGAATTTTTTTGTTTGGGTGGGGGCAAAAGGCTGCAGAGCTGGACACTGCGCCTTGGGCCTTGAGTGTACTAGGCTATTGGTCTGCCCCAGCCTTATGTTTCTCTTGTTTATGAAAGAAAATTTATTGGCTTTTGAGATGAAATGAAATGTTTAAATTTATTTTAGCACTATGTTGGCCATGGAAATGCTATCAATGAGCTGAAATTCCACCCACGAGACCCAAACCTTCTTCTGTCAGTAAGTAAAGGTAAGCTCACAAGAAACAAATGGGTCCTTAGTTCAGTTTGTTTTAGAATAATTGTTAGAAGGTGGCAGGTTGTGTTCTGAGAATAAATAATTTAAATTAAAAGAAGAAATTGACTTTAGTAGAAAAAATAGCCTTTAAAACATCTCATAAACCAAGATTTTAAAAATAGGTCTCTACCTGTTGATGTCAGACATGGGATCATATCATCCTCTATTCTTACTATATTGTAATAGTTGTAAAACCTTATCCTCACATGAGTAATTGCTATATCACAAATGCCAAAGTTTAAGATTTTTCAAATGTTTTTAGTATAACTCAATTCCCAGCAGTCTCTTCAATAATGCTAAAGGAATGTTGCATGTTAAATAAGAAGAGAGACTGGTGAGGTGGCACAGTAAAGCCTGACTGTCCTCAGAACCATGTGTAGGCGGAAGGAGAGAGCTGGCCTCCACATACGTGCCGCAGCACCCCAGGACAACTCCCTCTCCCCCCAAAATAATAAAGGAAGCACTGCAGTGAAGAGTCATACTTTTATTTTTAAAAGATTTTGGTTTTGAATCCCTGTAAATTTCCTTTAAGGATAACCTGCCTCCTTGTTTTTCTATTCTGTATCCCAGAGTAGCCACAAAGCCACAGGGAACCTCAGATCCCACCCTTCTTGGCGCTGAGGTTCAGGTGTGAGCCAGTGCGCCTACTTCAGCTTCCCTGGGTGGCTACGTTCCCTAGTGAGAAAGCATGGCATTGCTCCTTGTGCCTGCACTGCTGCTGAAAGTTGATCTGGATTTAGACGAACTTTTCAGCCCTTCTCGTTTTGTTTTGTTTTAATATGTATCAGTGTTTTGCCTACATGGGTATCTGCACTACGTGCATACCTGGCACTCAGGGAGACCAGAAGAGAGTTAGGGCCCTTGGAGTTGGGGTTACAGTTATTGCAGTTATTGCCAAGTTAGTCCTGGGTCCTGGGAAAACGAGCCAGTGTTTTAACTGCTGAGCCATTTCTCCAGTTCTCTCTGCTGTTCCTAACTGTTTCTGGCTTTCTAATATTCATTAACTTGTTTTTTCTACACTTATTTGCCTCATCTCCTCATATTTATACTTCTAAGTGTATACTTTAAAAATCATTATTTTATTATTTTTTTTTATGGGTAGATGTATATTATATGGATATATGTGGGTATGTGCATGTGAGGGCAGATGCCTACAGAGGCCAGAGACATTAGATACTCTGAAGCTGGAATAAGAAACCATTGTGAACCACTTGATAGAGATGCTGGAAACTGGACTTATCCTCTGGTAGAGCAGTAAGTGCTCTTTCTTGCTGAGCCATCTCTTCTCTCCCTACCATGTTTTTGTTGTTTATGGAGAGATGGGATCTCTAGCCCAGATTGGCTTTGAAGTCAAGGCAGTCATTCCTCTTGCTCAGTGTCAGACCCCTCCCCCACTCGCTACTCCCTTGGGGCTGAGAATACAGCTATAAGGGGAGGAGGGTCTTGCCTTTTTATTTCAATGCTGAAGCTTGAAGCCCAGGCCTTGGGTATGCTAGGTGAGTGTTCTGAGCAACATCCTCAATGTCTGCTGCAGTTTTCATTCATTTATGTTTGTTTTTGAGGCAGTCTCAGTGTGTGACTTGGAATATTAATAATCTATATGTGATGTATTTTAAGTTGTTATAAATCATGGGTAATATGCTTAGTTTTACTGTACATAATCTAAATCTTCATGGTTTTTACATACATGTTAAGGGCATACTAAAAGTTTGCAGTAGTTGAGTGATTAAAAGTCTACCTTAACTTTCTGTGTTTACATTAGATCATGCTTTACGATTATGGAATATCCAAACAGACACTCTTGTGGCAATATTCGGAGGTGTGGAAGGGCACAGAGATGAAGTTCTGAGTGCTGTAAGTTGAATCTGGGGTAATGATTTTTGGTTTGCATAGAGTGACTATCTCCCATTGAACTTTTCTCATTGTTGGCAAACATGTCTGCTTCATGCAGCCTGTGGCAGTCATTTCATCCGTTTAACATAGAAAAGCTGACCTACACTTAAAGGCGTAGAGCAAGAGGGCCTCTGGCAGTTGTGGTCTTACAGAATGACTCTGATGAATGCCATGAGAGGAAGAATATTAGTCATTCTCGGTGGAGGCAGTGGTTTTGGAGATAGGGTTTCACCATGTAATTCAAGCTAGTGTTGAAATGTCCATCCTCCTCTCAGCTTCCTGAGATTACAGGCATGGATTCAGCTGGATTACAGGCATGCTCCACTAGACCTTACTTTTTTTTGTTTTGTTTTTCATGACAGGGTTTCTCTGTATAGCCCTGGCTGTCCTGGAACTCACTTTGTAGATCAGGCTAGCCTCGAACTCAGAAATCTGCCTGCCTCTGCCTCCCGAGTGCTGGGATTAAAGGCGTGCGCCACCACTGCCCGGTTACTTTTTTTCTTTTTAATCCAAAATCTCCAACTGAATTTTTCTTGTTCTTGTTATTAAAGAACAAGTTTATCTAATTGTGCTTAAGAAATTTTTTGTTTGAAGTTGAAGTCAGTGATTCTCTTGGGGAAGTCTTTGTTTCTTTTTTTGTTTGTTTTTGGTTTTTGGTTTTTCAAGACAGGGTTTCCCTGTGTATCCCTGGCTGTCCTGGAACTCACTCTGTAGACCAGGCTGGCCTTGAACTCAGAAATCTGCCTGTCTCTGCTTCTCAAGTGCTGGGACTAAAGGCATGCGCCACCACCGCCCATGGGGAAGTCTTCTGATGTGCTTACCCTTGCATTTCAGAGTGCCTCTTCTCTGGGTAGCATGCAAGACCAGTAGGTTACAGTTTTTTTTGTTTTGTTTTGTTTTCTTTTTTTAAAGAAAAGAAAAAAATGTTTGTGTTTTGGCAGCAAGGTTTCACTATACTCCCTCTGGCCTGGAACTTGCTATATAGAGCAGATTGGCATCTGAGTCACAGATAGCCTGCCCCTGCTTCCTGGGTGATGAGACTAAAGCCTGGGCCACTCATTTTCCCTCCCTCCCTTCCTTCCTTCCTTCCTTCCTTCATTTTGTTCTTAATTTCTTTTTTAAACTACTTCTTTATTGTGTATATATGTGTGAATAGGTGGATGTGCACTTGCCGCAGTGCTCATTCATGTTGATCAGATCACAGGACAACTTTCTGGAATCTCTTCTCTGTTTCTGCCAGGGATAAAACCAAACTCTGGTCTATAAGCTTGGTAACAGGCATCTTTACTGGTTATGTTAGAGATGAGCCTGTACTGTCTTTATGCTGATAAATTGTAATCAGGGACATGTCAGCTTTAGAACATGTTCAAGTTTTTAGCATTTCAACCTTTGCATGGTAACTCACTTGATTTTTTTTTTTTTTCTAATTTAACCACTTAAAGATGAATCACTTTGAACCATATATGGCAGTGCCAAAATACTACATTAGTTCAAGTTTATCTCCTTTTGAGAATCATGACTACCTAATGCTACCATATATTTCTAGAAGTCATGGTATCATTCTACACCAGGCTTTGTATGGGAGTCATCAAGAGAAGTCTGACTTAGAGGGGCTGGAGTGATGGCTCAGCGGGTAAGAGTACTGGCTGCTCTTCCGGAGGACGTGGGTTCAGTACTCAGTTGCAGAGTATCTCGTGTCCTCCTCTGTCCTCCATGGGCTCTGCACATGTGGTATATAGACACACATGCACAACACCGATAAACACAAAAATAATTTTTTTTTTTTTTTTTTTGGTTTTTCGAGACAGGGTTTCTCTGTGTAGCCCTAACTCCCAAGTGCTGGAAATAAATGAATCTTAAGAGTCTTTTTTTTTTTTTTTTTTTTTTTGTNNCGGGCGTGGTGGCACACGCCTTTAATCCCAGCAGAGGCAGGAGGATTTCTGAGTTCAAGACCAGCCTGGTCTACAGAGTGAGTTCCAGGACAGCCAGGGCTATACAGAGAAAGAGGGTTTTTTTGTTTTGTTTTGTTTTGTTTTTTGGTTTTTTTTTTAAAGCTAACACAGAGCCATAGATTCTTAGGGGTATTTTTTTGTTGATAATCGAGTTATTAGAAATAGTATCAAGTAGATTTATGAAATCAGTAAACAGCAAAGCTAATGTTTTGGTAAAATGGTTTCCAGTTCCTATCACTGCAGAGTATCTAGGCTGGTGTAAGATGTCCTCCTGGATAGAACTATTTGCCGTTTCTTCTTTTTCCTTTTCTTTTTGAGACAGGATCTCCATAGCGCTGTTGTCCTGGAACTCACTCTGAGCCGGGCATGCCTCAAACTCACAGAAATCCAATTACCTCTGCCTCCTGAGTGCTGAATTAAACATGTGCACCGCCATGCCTGGCCTTACTGATACTTAAGATGTCAGCAGGAGAGATTCCATCCCTTTTTTTTCTATAACAAGGGAGAGTATGTGAGTTTTGTGAACTCTTTGAGTGCTTTGTACTAAATTAAATAGAATATCTGGACTGTGTTCACTGTGAAATGAGATTGTAGTTGCATAATATTTGTTATACATTAGAAATTACATTATAAAGTGGTATTATATACTTATAATCCCATGGGATGCTGATGTAAGGGGATTCTGAGTTCAAGGCTAGTCAAAATTATTTCTTCTTTAGACTTTTACTCCTTTAAAAAGTGAGCCCTAAAAACAATATAGGTTTGAAGTATTTTGAAATAAAGGACATAGTGGTGGGGTGCACTATTGGATGGCAGGACAGGTAAAGGTCCTTGCTGCCCAAGCTGGAGCCTTATGTACAGTTCCCTGGGCGAAGGAGAGAGTGACTCTGACCAGTTGACCTCCAACCTTTGTGCACGTGCCATGGCTCATGTGTGCCACTTTCCCCAACACATACTACATATACATTCTTTTGTTTAATTTTTTGATATTTTTAAATGTTTGTAATGTGATAATTTATTGTGTTATTGGGAATTTTGTTTATATTCACCCCATCCTTGATTCCTCCCAGAGCCTTCCCTACTTTTCTTCCTCCCTCCCTCCTTTCCTTCTTTCCTCTCTATACTGAGTCCAGTTTGGGTTAGCTGACTACTACTGGGCATGGGGCCTGCCTTGAAGTAAGGCGTCACACCAGTCAAAAAGGTGGCAGTTTAATTTAAATTAAAATTTAATTTAAAATTAAGGAAGATATTTCAATATAGTTGAATAGATAAACATAAGTTCAAGTAACTTGCTTTCCATTTTGCACACTAGTGATGACAAAGTAATTAGAATTTTGAATGGAATATACTATAGGCTGTGACTTATGACATACTGAGGTGACACCTAGAATGTGGTTAGTATTCTGGATTGAAATGTAGTGCTCATGTCATTAGGCACTAGGTGAAAACTGGAAAATAGCATTTGAGGCTATAAATTATTTATTTGTACTTTTCTGCTTTATTCCTAGGATTATGATCTTTTGGGTGAAAAAATAATGTCCTGTGGTATGGATCACTCTCTTAAACTGTGGAGAATCAACTCAAAGAGGATGATGAATGCGATTAAGGAGTCTTATGATTATAACCCAAACAAAACTAACAGGTGACAGTTAGGCTCTGTGTACTGAGTAGATGCTTTTCTTCTCTGCAGTGCTGTGAAATCATTGCTGCTGCTGCTGCTGCTGCTTTAGTGGCCGTTCTTCTAATACCTATACCCTCAGGTATCATGTAGCCTAGCAGCTATCAGGGCTTGCAAATGGAAACCCTTATTTAAATTATTTTTTCAGTCTTTGAATTGTTTTCAGCTAATTTATTGGCACATTTCAGTTACTTTGGTTTATGTGTGCATGTTCTTAACTCATTATGTTGGAAGTAAAAAAATTTTAAACATCTGAACCTACTGTGGAATAGAGAAGGAAAAAGACATAATAGTAAATTCTAATTCAATATAGTAAACCATAATCTCAAACTGGTTTCTAGCTATAGAATAGTTCCTAATTCCTGTTAATAAAATATTGTCCTGCTAGGATTGGTGGTGAACACCTTTAATCCCAACACTGAGGAGGCAGAGACAAGAGCATTTCTGTCATTTGGAAAATTGCATGCCACTCTGGTCTACAGAGCAAGTTTTAGGCCACTTAGGCCTACTACCTACATAGTGAGACCCCCTAGATACGTAGATAGATAGATAGATAGATAGATAGATAGATAGATAGATAGATAGATAGATAGATGTTGATATTTTCTTGTAAATGATGCTTCCTTCATTAAATAGAAAATTCAAATTGTGGAGTTGTTTCATAATACCATGGTGAAGAGTCTGTATTGCTGAGATGCTTCACCTTCTTCTCTTGTGAAGTGCTTCAACTGCCTTCTTAGTACTTACTTGGTTGTCAGATATACTTTCAGTATAAACATGTTCACTATAAGCATTATATGTTTAAATATGTTAACTTTGCATTTTTATTTTAGCAAAGAGTTTATTTTCAGGTTTCCAAATAAGTATATTAATAGGCCGGTTTTACTTTTGCAAGCTTTAGTAAACATTGGAGTGCATTTATCATACTTTACTGACTTTTAAGAATTAGTACAACTTTTAGTTTCAATCTTTCAACATCAGGTGCAATGGTAAATTTGTGTTTTAAAATAGTTGTTAGATCTCTGAAATAAATATAAATTACATTTCAGAGTTGCCCTGGTCTTTTTGAAAGGGCTTTAACTAGTAATATAATATGCATTTGACTGAAAAGCAACTGAGATAGTAACAGTTAGGAATGCATGTCAGCATGGCTTGGTGAGATGATAAGAGCACTTGCTGTAAAGGCAGAAAGACCTCTCAGTTCAGGTCCCCAGCACCCATGTAAAAGCCTGGCGTGGTTTTGACTTGCCTATACACCGAGGGTTGGAGACTAGAGCTTGCCAGCTGGACAGTCAGAACCCACTGGCTTTTGGTTCAGTGAAAGACCTTAGTTCAGAAACAAGGTGGAGATGGAGATAGGAAGATGCCAAAGGTTCTCCTTTGATCTCTGCATGCACATTCATGGACACATGTGTACATATGGTTTTGTTGTTGTTTTGTTTTGTTTTTTTGGCATTGATAACATCTTACCAGGAGATCCTAAACTTTGAATTAGAGAGAGTTTGAGACGATGAACTTAACCTGTGTTTTTATATATGAGGGAAAAGGAAAACATGATTGCCTTGGGCCATAATCACTTCCAATCACAGTTCGATAATTAACGTAAAATGAATCACAGGGATGGGGTGTGGCTCTAGTTAAACACTTGTCTAGCAAGGGTGATGTTGTGGTCGTGGCCCCCTAAACAGAGACAGACATCATAGAATAACTTGGGAGATTAGAATTTACCACCTCCAGAATATCTTGTTTATTTTCTCACAAACACATTTTAGCAAAAGAGGAGGTCAAAGACAGCTTTTCGTCTTCTTTCTTTACATGGGTTCCTGACAGACACTGAACGGGTCAGGCTTTGGAGGCAAGTGCTTTTACCGTCTTACCTACCCCAAACTTTAAATCCTGAGTTTAAAAAGGACAGTAGAACATTATAATGGAAAACTGATAATGAAAGAAAATAAAACTTAAAAATGGATACATTAGCTCTAAAGAACAGGTTGACAGAGAAGTCAGTGGTCATATTTTATGTTGTGGAGTTTTAAAAGTTGAACTGGAAGATGAGGCTCAGTAGGCAGAGTGCTTGCCTGATTTGTGTAAAGCCCTAGGTTTGGTCCTGACTGAGCACTACAGAGTTCATAAATCCCAAACTGAAAAACAGTATGATCCTACTACACTTTTTTTCTTTTAACTTTTACATTTCCATTCTTCCTTCAGGCCATTTATTTCCCAGAAAATCCACTTTCCTGACTTTTCTACCAGAGACATACATAGGAATTATGTTGATTGTGTGCGATGGTTAGGCGATTTGATACTTTCCAAGGTATGGAACACTAGAGTTAAGCTGTACTTGAATTTTGTGTGTGTGTGTGTGTGTGTGTGTGTGTACACTGTGCAGGAAACAGTTATGACATTTATTAAAATAAATAGTAGATAATAAACTGTTAAAGTCTTATATTTTGGTAGATTTGCTGACATATTTAAGGAAAAAAAGTTTGCTAGGTGCTGTTTTCACTCTAGTGAGAAAGGAAGCAAGCTTAGAAGGTTCAACTGTCTGGGAACCAGTGATGTTGAAAATAATGATTAAATCCAATAGGAATGGTATTTTGTTTCTTCAGTAAACCCTTATTTGCAAGAACAGGTGGCTGTAGTTGCAGTTTGCTCTACCTTGTTAGTGGATATAGATACAGCCCTCTCTCCGTGGATTCCACATCTTCTAATCCAATCTATGATCAGAAGTATTTGAACAAAAGAATTGCATCTGTACTGAACTTGTACAATGATCTTCTCTTGTCATTGACTAAACATAGTACAACTATAATACACACATGTCTTTCATTGTGTTTCATGAGTGTAGTCATGACTAAAGGTAGGAGGGAGGATGTGCACATAGGAAGCTGTTTCAGGGAAGTTCTTGATCCTGTAGCCTTTGGTATCCGCAGCCAGTTCTTATGTCTTGCTTTGTTTAGTTTGTTGTTGTTGTTTTTTTCCAAGTGATCATCTTGAGGGGTGATTGGTGATGTTAATGGAACATGCAGGCTTGTCAGAGTGGGAGAGTCCTGACTGGCTTCTTGATGTGAATGTCAAGGTGTCTTACGTTTTACGTTTTCTTAGGCAGAACTTAGTTTGATTTTTTTTTTTTTTTTTTTTTTTTTTCCCTTTTCTGCCCCCCTTTTGCTTTCCTTTCCGACTTAAACTTACTGTTGTTGGTTTTATTTTCCCCTCCTTAAACTCTTCTTGGGATAGACTACAGGAAGTTTTAAAGGTAGCATCACCTACTTTCTCTCAGTAGGTATGCTGCTATCATCATCATCATCATCATTGTAGATTTTTGTATTTTATGTTTATGAGTGTTTTGCCCACATAGATGTCTGTGTACCATTTATGTGTCTCTGATGCCCTCAGAGGCCAGAGGAGGACATTGGATCACCTGGAACTGGAGTTAAAAATCAGTAGTTACGCTGTCATACTCTCAAAACCTAGACAATGAACATCTGTATGCTTTGTGTTTAGTGCCTTGTTGTTTTGTCATGTCACATGTATTTTGTTATTTTGAGAATGCCTCATATAGTTGGGGGCCCTTAAGATTATTTTCCTCAATAGGATTCACTGGAGACCCATCCAAGTTGTTGCCTATATATAAAGTAGGTTTTTTTTTTTTAAAGATTTATTTATTTATTATATATAAGTACACCGTAGCTGTCCTCAGACACGCCAGAAGAGGGCATCAGATCTTGTTAAGTATGGTTGTGAGCCACCATGTGGTTGCTGGGATTTGAACTCAGGACCTTCGGAAGAGCAGTCAGTGCTCTTAACCTCTGAGCCATCTCTCCAGCCCCCTATAAAGTAGTTCTTATTTTCCATTGCTAAGTAATAGTCCATGGTATTGCTATATTTTGAGGTAGTCTACTGAAGCCTCCCAACCCTGGGGATAAAAGGTGTATGCCACCATTCTCAAGCTTATCATGGATAATTTAATACCATATTAGTGGCTGTGTTTGTTGTTCCTGGTTTGGAACTACAGCACACTCTCAGATAAACAGTTATATACATATATATATGTATGTATATATATCTTACATAGGCTTGACTTTTTGTATCTCTGGGATAAACGTTTAGAGTAGTTGTTGATTAATGGTTAAGTTTTTAAGAATCTACTGAACTATCTTCCAAGTGCCATTTTACACTCTCACCAGCAATATATACACAGTCCAGTGTTTCTATATCATTGGTACCATTTAGTACTACCATCATTTTTAGTTGTTCCAGTAGATGTGTAGTGAAACTTCATGATGGTCTTGATTTACATTCACTGCTAGTAATGCTGTTGAACATGTGCTTATTTACCATCTGTATTAGGGTTCTTGAGAGGAACAGAACTTAAAGAACGAATAAATATATATATATATATATATTTATTTATTTTATTAGAATGGTTAACTCAACACTGGCTGCCTATGAATGAAAGGTCCAAGAATCCAGTAGTTGTTTAGTACACAAGAATAGATACCTCAGCTGATCTTAAGTACACAACACAATTTCCAAGAATGCCAGTGAAGGAATGAACTTGCTATCAAGAGCAAGCAAGCAAAAAATGCATCCTTCTTTGTCCTTTATATGGGCTGCTAGCAGAGGGTATCATCCAGACTACAGATTTTAATTAGAATCTATTTAGTCTTTCTACTTCAAATGATTTGAGAGAGAGAAAAAAAAAAATCCCTCACAGGTGTGCCCAGCCAACTGGAATTTAGTTAATTCTAGATAGTCAAGTTGACAGTCAAGTATAGCCATCACACCATCCATGTCCTTTTCGGGGATATTTCTTTGAATCTTTAGCTGATTTTCTAATGAATTGGGTTTTTTATTTTTAATTGTTGAATTCTGAGTGTTCTTTATATATTCTAAGTATGCATCTCTGTCAGAAGCATGGAAATATTTTATTCCAGCTAGTGGCTAATCTTTTCATGTCCACATTAGGGCCTTTGGCTAAGAAAGTGGCTTTTTAAAAAATGAGGTGTGTGTGTGTGTGTGTGTGTGTGTGTGTGTGTGTTGTTACAGTGCAAGTGGAACTTAGAGGGCAGTTTTGGGGAATCAGTTCTCACATTGTAAGGATATCTCCCTCCCTCCCTCCCTCCCTCCCTAGAGACGAGGTTTCTTTGTGTTGTCATGGAACTCACTATGTAGACCAGGCTGGCCTTGGATGACTCTACTGCTTTCTGCATTCCGAGGCCTAGGGTTAAAGAAACTTCTGGGGTGGTCAGTCAAACTGAGCAATCCTCTTAGCTCAGCCCCTGAGTGCTGGGATTGCAGGGATGAGTCACCATACCCAGCTCATTTTTGTAATCTTTTTCTGACCTTTTACCTTGGTTTGGATGTTAAGTGACTAAGACTGAATCTAAGCAAGTGCTCTGCCACCAAGCTACAGCCCCAACCCTTTATGTGGACCATACCTTTTTAAACCCTCTCTGCCAGTTTATAGTTATATTGTTAACTACCCAAAAAGCTGTACATTAAACCTATTTTATTTTCTTTATCCTGTCTGTCTCTTTAAGTTTGCTCCTGTACTTCCTATAGGTTATTTGAACTTTTATTTTGTTCATTTTGGTTTGGGCTATTTTTTCCTCCTCCCCCTTTCCCTCCTCCTCCCCTTTCCCCACTTCTTCCTCCTCCTCCTTCTCCTCTTTCTCCTCTTCTTCTTCCTCCTCTTCTTCTTCCTCTCCTCTTCCTCTTATAATTCTTTTTGTTGAGATGGGGTGTCTCACCATCTACCCAAGCCAGTCTTGAACTTGCTATAGCCCATGCTAACTTCAAACTTCTCCTCAGTCTCCCAAGTACAGAAATGATGTAACACTTAATTTAAGAATCACCTCTTTATGTATAGCTTATTTGGTTTGCTTTTTAGTAGTGTGTCTGTGTGTCTGTGGATGCAGGTGCTTGTGTGCCGCGGTGTGGAAGTCAGAGGATACCTTCGAGGATCTGTCTGCTTGCATGGAATCTGGGCGTTGCACTCAGCTTGCAAGGCTTGTGCCTTGAGGACTTTTGCCTGTGGGGCCATCATGCTGGCCTGTGTGGAGCCCTGTCAGGCGGATTCTTCATGTGGCAGCTTTAGGGCTTGCTTTGCTTTAGATGTCATACTTCGACTCTGTAACTTTCAGACTACCATATGTTGGCATATTGGTAATCAAAGGAAGTGTAGGACCCTTCCCTTGTCATTGCTTTGTCCCCAGTTTATGATCCAATTGTCTTAAATATTTAACTTATATTTGAGAACCATATTGGGTTGTGTAATTTTTGCAGTGAAACAAATTTGGAAAGTGAACATGGGACTTACTCCCTTTGCTTTTTTTTTTTTTCCTTCCTAATTTCGGGGTGCCATCCTAAGCCAGGAAACTTCCTGCAGCCATTCATTAGAGGTCTATTAGTGACAGAGTCTCTTGTTTTTTTCTTACTTTTTCTCTCTGCTCTAGAATATACTCATTAAATACATATATCTGGCTTTACAGTGCCACCCCTCTCCCAATACTTGAAAAGTATTTGCCCTTCCTCTGGCCTGCATAGCTTCTAATTGTAATATTTTGTCATTAATCTCCCACCCCCAAACTTATTTGTAGTTCATTGATCTGGAATCTGTAGTAGAATTATAAATTAGAGAAATATTTTGTCTCATACTTTGAACTATAACACTGATGACACTTTTCTTCCCTCATTTTGAGACATTAATCCTCATTATTAATATATTAGATATTTTTGACACACACACAGTGCTGGTCTTATTTTACCCCTACTCTAACACTAAGATTTTTGTTATAGATCTTGTCAGTTGGCCCTGAGATGACTGTCTTCCTCTTCCATTTGTTTCTTGTTTGGATAATATTCTATTGGGTTGTCTTGATTGGTGATTCTTCTCTTTTCCCATTGAGCTGGTCAGTTAAGCTTTCATTGTGCATTAGTTATTTGGTGCTGAGACAGAATGCCCAGCAAGGCAATTTAAGAGTTAATTTGGCTCCAGTTTGATGGACATTCTCATGGCATGGAAGTCCTGGCAGAAAAGAGTGTGAGGCAGCTAGTGCATGCATCCTTGTTGAGAAACAGCAGTAAATTCTGCTGCCCATTCACTTTCTTGAGTCTCACGACGTAAGTTGGTAGTCAAGATTAGGTATCACAGTTATATTTTTACTGGGGCCTGAATGTTTCAGTATTTACTAGACTCTGGAAACTTCCTTTTTGTCATTCACCCAGTCATTTGTTTGTTTGTCATTTGTCATTTGATGGCTATCAATACCAGGGCCTCACACCTGCTAGACAAGCACTCTTCCACTAAGCTAGCCCTCGGATCTTGGGATCCTCTCTTGTTAGCAGGCTTTCTTTATTATCTACTTAGTTGTGGAAGGGAGCAATTCAGGACTGCCTTGCAATTTGCCAGGTGAAGGTAGTAATTCAGACTTTTCACTGGGCCTCAGCTGATCCCACCTTAAAGGAGGTGATTCCTTATCAACTGCTTACCTTGTGACCTCTACTGGCGCTGGGGATAGTGTTGTACTCTTAACCTCTGGGTTGGTCATTGTAATATCCTGGCTGCCAGTCCTCTAATACTAGCCAGGCCAGAGAGTTAGCACATTACTGCTACAAAGGGAGAAGAGAGTCCAGAGTGTACTTGTTAGGACTTAAGGAGTGGTTTCTCCAGAGCAGGTTCAAATGTCACTTAGCATTAAGAATTTTTAAATCTGAAGAAAGTAGAGAACAACTTTGCTCTTCCCATTCCAATCTTTCTGTGGAGCTGCAGTTAAACTGTTTAAATGCATAGACCCCTAAAGGCTACCATCTGTGACTGAATAGACTCCCCTGAAAATCTCTAGGGGGCAGGGTTGTTAATCTAGCCTGAAAATCTCTAGGGGCGGGGTTGTTAATCTAGGTACTGTTGAGGTTGGCCAGGTATGGAGGAGAAGTTGTTGATGAGATGTTCAGCAGCATCTCTGGCTTCTGTCAACTAGAGGCCAGATACAGTGTCAAAAATTTTGGTAGTGTGGACCACTGGCTAAGTGAGTGATTGGAATAATGACCACAGGGAGATTGTTTTAAGTAGAACTGTCAAAAGACACAATGTTACAGGTTAAGGAATGTGTAATTCATGACCTGTTAGACCCTGTCCCCACATGAGCATATTGAGCCACTTTATAGCCTATGGTCCTTTCAGTGAACTAAAATCAATTTCCTATGATGTAATCTAAGCATCTACTAAATGGTGCCCACACTGTGTATAAAGCTTCAGTAGTTAACAAGATAAAGGTAGTCACTCCTGATTAAGTGTGGATTGGGAAACTGAGGAACTGTGAACCAATGGCCAGATTTCAAAAGCCTTCTAATTTTCTGTAGCACACTTTGGGTCTCTGTATGCGAACATATCCGAAGCTGAACTTAATTTGTTCTAAAGGAGAAGCAGGATTCTTCTGAATTGCTTAATTCTATTGCTAGTCAGATTTCTTGTCCTCAGGTGTAAACCTTGACTTGTAAAACAGTTTATAGTCTTGGAAAGTAGGCTCTCTGAGCTATTCTAAAATGGTAACAGTTTTATTTTTATTTTTTGAAATGCAGTTCTAATTATGTGTCTCTTATTTCTCTTTTAGTCTTGTGAAAATGCCATTGTATGCTGGAAACCTGGCAAAATGGAGGATGATATAGATAAAATTAAACCTAGTGAGTCTAATGTGACTATTCTTGGGCGATTTGATTACAGCCAGTGTGACATTTGGTACATGAGGTTTTCTATGGATTTCTGGCAAAAGGTAGCACATAATTTTACATTTGGAATTGTCTTCTGAAACACTATAATTCTAGCCTTTCCTGCCCTGCCTTCCTCCTCATCCTCTCACCTTGCTTGTACTGATGCTGTGACTTGCTTTGGCTACCTACCTGGGCACTACACTTTGTCTGAGGAGGGGCAGTTAGGACAGTTGGGTGTCAGCAGGGTTACTTTCCTAATACCTGTTCCTAAGATACAGTGCTTTAATGTGTTTGTCATACACAGCCTTTTTTTTTGTAGAAAAACTTAGAGAAAAATCAGCATGGAAGGTAAAATAACTATACCTAAAACGTTAAAGGAATCTGCTACTGCAATTTTGTCAGATTAATTGAGCATTTCTGCTGGGCGTGGTGGCACACGCTTTTCATCCCAGCACTCAGGCGGATTTCTGAGTTCGAGGCCAGCCTGGTCTACAGAGTGAGTTCCAGGCCAGCCAGGACTACACAGAGAAACCCTGTGGGTGGGTGGGTGGGTGGGGGATTGAGCATTTCTCTAACAGAGCTTTGGAAGAGCATCTCTTTCTATAACTCTGTAGAGGAAAAGTACAACACTCGTAGTAAAACTAATACCATCCATGAAATGTCTTAGAGCCTGATTTTTTTCAAGATTCCAGGGAAATATTAATTCTTACTTTTTCTTATAAATCAGTAAGATAGATGCAAAAATTAGTCAGCTGGGCCATCGAGGCTGGAGCGTAAGCTTCTAAGCAAGGAAGCCATCCCAGGTTTCCTGGAATACCTTAGAGCCTGTGCTGTGTTAATTTTATGTTTCCAATTCTGTTTACACAGATGCTTGCATTGGGCAATCAGGTTGGCAAACTGTATGTTTGGGATTTAGAAGTAGAAGATCCTCATAAAGCCAAGTAAGTATAGACATTTCTAAAATGGTCTAAATTGTAGCTTCCCTTTTTTTAAAAAAAAATAATAATAATTAATTAATTTATTTATTTTTAAAGATTTATTTATTTATTATATGTAAGTACACTGTAGCTGTCTTCAGACACTCCAGAAGAGGGCGTCAGATCTTGTTACAGATGGTTATGAGCCACCCTGTGGTTGCTGGGATTTGAACTCNGGACCTTNNGNAGAGCAGTCGGGTGCTCTTANNCACTGAGCCATCTCACCAGCCCCAAANTGTAGCTTTCTTATGCCACCCTTAAATCATTAATTTTTGTGGTGCTGAGGGTCAAACTCAGGGCCTTCCTTAGACATGCTAGGCAAGTACATTACCACTGAGCTGTGTCATAGCCTAATTTCAGTTTTTTTTAAAATATTTCAATTAACTTATTTATACTGTGGTGAGAGAAATATATACCAAACGTGATGAAATTTGAGAATGAATCTTTTTTGTTGTTGTTGTTTTGTTTTGTTTTGTTTTTTGATTTTGGTGGTGGTGGTGGGGGGTTCGAGATAGGGTTTCTCTGTGTAGCCCTGGCTGTCCTGGAACTCACTCTGTAGACCAGGCTGGCCTCAAACTTAAAAATCCACCTGCCTCTGCCTCCTGAGTGCTGGGACTAAAGGTGTGCGCCACCACGCCTGGCTGAGAATGGATTCTTAATGAAGACAGGCTGGTTTTATACTACACTTTTTCTTCTCCGTTCTTTAAGGTAAATGCTGTTCTGTTTGCTGTTTAACTCTTACCTTGTTTCCCCTAGATGCACAACACTGACCCATCATAAATGTGGCGCTGCTATTCGACAAACCAGTTTTAGTAGGGATAGCAGCATCCTCATAGCTGTCTGCGATGATGCCAGCATTTGGCGTTGGGATCGGCTTCGATAAACTATTTTTTCCTAGTAAAAATTAGAATATGTTGTCTGTAAAATAGAAGTAATGTATCTTGCTAGTAAGGGCACATAGAGCATTTAGACTTGTTTTTTCAGCATTCGATCAGGCTGAGCTGAATGTAGTGATGTTTACATTGTTTACATTCTTTGTACTGTCTTCCTGCTCAGACTTTACTGCTTTTAATAAAAATTTATTTTTGTAAAGCTGTGTTATTTTTATTGTGATGGAAACAAACTGGAAGAAATAAAGTTATACCATATCTTTTTGTAATGTTTACTTTAACTCTAGAAAGCTATTTACTATGAAGTCTTTTTTTATTTTTTTAAAGATTTATTATATGTAAGTACACTGTAGGTGTCTTCAGACACTCCAGAAGAGGGCATCAGATCTTGTTATGGATGGTTGTGAGCCACCATGTGGTTGCTGGGAATTGAACTCAGGACCTTTGGAAGAGCAGTCAGTGCTCTTAACCACTAAGCCATCTCTCCAGCCCCTACTATGAAGTGTTAATTGTAAATTGTATACCTAAACTCTGCCACCACGTAGCCTTGGATATTGTCTTAGTTACTGTTGTTGGTCATGTTCTGTGAAGAGACATGACCAAGGCAAGTCTTGTAAAAGAGCAGCATCAAAGCCCACCCCCAGTGACACAATTCCTCCAACAAGGTCACCTCCTAGTCCTTTCAGATAGTGCCATTCTGGTGATTAAGCATTCAAATATATGAACCTATGGCAGCCATTATTATTCAAACTACCATAGATAATGTAATTTTGTATCATTGTACTTTAATTTTCTTATGTTTAAAACAGGCATACCTTATTTAATAATGCTTGAAGCATTTTGTACATTATTTACTGAGTAATAAGTTCTAAGCTGCAGGGACAGTTCAGTCATTAATAGGCTGTTCTTCCAGAGCACCTGGATTCAATTCTTAGCACCCACATGGTAGTGTGTAACTCCAGTCTCAGTGGACACAATGTTCTCTTTTGGCCTCTAAAAGAACTGGGCATGGAAAGCCATGCAAAGCCCTCGAAAAACCCAAATAAATAATAAATAGAAAAAAAAAACCCAAACCACTACTTGAGGGCAGGCAAGATGGTCACTGGGTTTGCCATATTCTTCTGACAACCTGGCCTCCACTTCTGGAATTCATGGAAACACACCCTTCAGTTTTTCTTTTGAAGCTAGATTATGAATGATTTTCATATTCTGGCTAAAGTCTTTTGTGGTAATAGCAGATGGTCCCCTAGAAAGTAACTTTCCCAAGAACTTCAATGTTACAACTCTGGGGACAAGAAGATTTGTTTGCTTGCAGACAAATCATACAACATGGGCCTACCTACAGCATAACTTAATCTAAACTCCCTCTTCCTAGCTAGGGAGAACCATTCACTAGTTAAGTGTTTGCCTGGCAGTCACAGCACTCTAAATTCAGTTTTCTCATGCATGTACACACATACCACATAGCCAGGTGATGCAGTGACCTTTTTTTTTTTTTTTTTTTTTTTTTGGATTTTCGAGACAGGGTTTTCTCTGTGCAGTCCTAGACCAGGCTGGCCTCGAACTCCGAAATCCGCCTGCCTCTGTCTCCCAAGTGCTGGGATTAAAGGTGTGCACCACCACGCCCCGCGACGTAGTAACCTCTTGAGTTCTGCATTTCCTTACACAACAGGGAGCCGTTTCCTGAATTACACCTTCAATAGTGAAGGTGCCTTTCTAAAAATTACATTTATAAATAAATCTTTTAAAAAGGAGGGAGTGTCTGGAGAGATGACTCAGGTAAAGAGCACTCCACTGCTCTTCCAAAGGTCCTGAGTTCAAATCCTAGCAACCACATGGTGGCTCACAACCATCCGTAACAAGGTCTGACTCCCTCTTCTGGAATGTCTGAAGACAGCTACAGTGTACTTATATATAATAAATAAATCTTGAAAAAAAAATTACAATTATGTTGTGAAACTGTGGGTGTGTATGCATGCCCATGTGGAAGTCAAGTGACAACTTGTGGGAGCTGGCTGTCTCCTACATAATAGGTCTTGGGGACTGCACTTAGATTAGCAACAGGCTTTTGGACAAGGGCCTTAGCCCACTGAACCATCTTATTGGTTCCAAGAAACATTCTCTTAAAACTTTTTTTTTCCTTTTCTTTGTTTTAATGCTATGTAGCCTGAACTTGCCCCAAACACTCCTGCCTCAGCCTCCTTGTTGAGAATGTAGGTGAATGCCACCACCTTAGTCGAGGAACTTGAAACTATACAAATGATAAACATGGACATCTCAAAAGTAGATAAGACTTAGCAGGCTGGGCAGTGGTGGTGCATGCGTTTAATCCCAGCACTTGGGAGGCAGAGGCAGGCGGATTTCTGAGTTTGAGGCCAGCCTGGTCTACAAAGTGAGTTCCAGGACAGCCAGGNGAGTTCCAGGACAGCCAGGGCTATACAGAGAAACCCTGGCTCGAAAAACCAAAAAAAAAAAAAAAAAAAAGACTTAGCAGGCAGAGGTTTCTGTTGTCCCTACAGGGTCAGTGTTATTTTGAGCTGAGAGCATGTGCTCTCTTCCCACAGGCATGAAGGGCATGATGACAAACACTGGTATAAGGAATACAGTAAGCTGACCTGTGAATTGCTGAACAAGGTCTTCTAGACCCCCAATTTACATGCGCTGCATGCCCAGCTACAAAATGCCCAGGATACAAAATGAAAACACAGCTTGTGTTTAAAAATGAGAATGTAAGATAAGGTTAGTAATTAATGTCAACTTGAAGGGCCTAGAATCATGAAAGAAAAAACCTGGGCCTGGCTGTGAGGAATTATTTAGATTAAGTTAACTGAGTTATAAAACCAATACTAAGTGTGTGCTACCATTCCTAGGGCCAGGGTCCTGAACTGGGCAAAAGGAAAAGCAGGCTGGGCATCATGTCTGCTCTTCCTGATGGCTGATGCAATGTGAACAGGCCTCTCCTGTTCTGGCAGACACTCCTTTCCCAGCGCTGACAGAGTGCATCCCCTCAAACTAAGTGGAAATAAACCTTTCTTCTCTTAAGTTACCATTTATTTTGCCATAGCAACACAAAATACAAGGTTCTAAACAAACTTTTCTTTCCTTTTTTTAAAGAGGATGCTATTTAGTGCCTTTCCAAGTAAAGTTAAAATCTTATATAATTAGCATGCAGTTAGTATTAGCCCTCGAATTGTATCAATTGAATAATCACAGAAATTAAACAAGTGATTTTTTTGTTTTTTTGTTTTTTGTTTTTCGAGACAGGGTTTCTCTGTGCAGTCCTGGCTGTCCTGGAACTCACTTTGTAGACCAGGCTGGCCTCGAACTCAGAAATCCGCCTGTCTCTGCCTCCCAAGTGCTGGGATTAAAGGCGTGTGCCACCACACCTGGCAACAAGTGATATTCTGTGATCTATACATATGTGTGCATTTTCTTGCCAGTACAGTAGAAACAGTGCTCAGAAATAACTCAATGAAGGATAACAGTCCACACTAGTGAAAAAGGCTGTGATCTTTCTGTGTCAAGGTAAGTTCTGTTTGTAACATGGCCTCCTGGGGCTGTCAGTGCTCTTGCCTACCCTACTGTGCATGTATGTGACTTGGTTACCATGCATTTGTTTGGAGAGTTGCTGAATTCTACACATTATGAGTCATTGACGTGAATGTGTTCATGAGGATCTGGGAGTGCCATATACCAATGGAGTGGCAAGAAACAGCTGAGGTGTTATCTCCTCACACATGGGACACACATGTCCCATTGAACTTCAGAAATGCAAGTCCAAAGATAAAACTAATAAGAATTTCTAGATGTGGACAGCAGCATTAAACAAAACATAGGTCTTTTCTGAAGAACAGAGAGGTGCAGGACTTCAAGACAGCATTAGACTTTACAGGTGAGTCCTAGACAGTTAAGTTGCAGAGCTCAAAAGCCAGGTCAGTCAGTCAACAGGTTCTCCAGGAAGGGAATAAGGATTAAAAAGAAAAATTAGACAACACTGTAGCATGACCCCAGTCAGTTCTGAGGCTGGAGCAGGTTTACTTTTCCCAGTCTGCCTTTATACCATTTTAAGTACATGCAAATAATAAAGTCGGTTCTAGGTTAAGGAACAAACAAGGCAATAAACAAAGTCCCGAGATCCCTGTTTCTACCGGCTTACCTGGATGACTGAGATAAAAGGAATGCCACATCCCTCAGCTGAATTTACCTTGAGCTTTGTATTAGCTCAAATGTAAACATTCTTATCTGAGCCTACTTCCCTGCCCTAGCCCAATCTCAAATTCCTGCCAAGAAGTGGCCCCCAAAGCTCTCCACACACTCTATATGCTTTTCTTGTGGTGTAGTATTAAATGCTAAACCCTGTTAAATTGCCAATTTATACAGCTACATACAACACAAGCCCAAGAGGCTAAAAGGGGGTCTTAAAAGTAGGGCCAGGTGTGACAACCTAAGACACTTTCTTACATTTCTGGTTGTGAGCCTAACCTTCAACGGCCAAGCCATCTCCTTTCTTTCTTTTCTTTTCTTTTCTTTCTTTCTTTCTTTCTTTCTTTCTTTCTTTCTTTNTTATGGGTGGTTGTGAGCCACCATGTGGTTGCTGGGATTTGAACTCAGGACCTTCGGAAGAGCAGTCTGTGCTCTTACCCGCTGAGCCATCTTGCTAGCCCCAGTCTTTCTTAATTTCTTTCTTCCTTCCTTCCTTTCTTTTTTTTTTTTTTTTTAAAGATTTATTTATTTATTTTATGTCTGTGAGTACACTGTACCTGTTTTCAGACACACCAGAAAAGGGCATCAGATCCCATTACAGATAGTTGTGAACCACCACGTGATTGCTGGGATTTGAACTCAGGACCTCTGGAAAAGCAGTCTGTGCTCTTAACTGCTGAGCCATCTCTCCAGCCCTCTTTACCTTTTTTTTTGTTCTTTGAGATAGGGTTTCTCTGTATAGCCCTGACTGTCCTGGGACTCACTCTGTAAACCAGGCTGGCGTTGAATTCAGAAATTTCGCCTGCCTCTGCCTTCCAAGTGCTGGGATTAAAGGTGTGTGCCACCACGCCCGGCCCTCCTTACATTTTTAAAATAAAAAATAAAGAGAATTTTATAATGCCCTGGAGATAGTGGCCAGAGGTAGAGAACTTGCCTTATATGTCCTGGAGCGGGACTAGGTTCAATTCCTGTATCCTCAAAAGATGGACTTGGGGAGGAAATGAATGTAAAAATAAATACTTAGCAGTATTTTCCAAAGTGAAGGAAAAAATTTAAAAGTCAATATAGATTATGAAGAAAAACTACATAAATTTAGCTTTTGCTGCTTATCAAAACATAACAAAGGGCTAGAAAGATAGCTCAGCAGTTAAGAGCACTGGCTGCTCTTCCAGAGGACCCAGGTTTAATTCCCAGCACTCATATGATGGCTCATAAACATCTGTAACTCTAGTTCCAAAGGATCTGACACCCTCCTCTGGCCTCCTTGGGCCACAGAGATGCACTTGCATCTCTGTGGTACACAGATAGATAGCCATACACATTTAAGAAAATTAATATTTTTTTAAATTAACAGATCAAGCCGGGCGTGATGGCACACGCCTTTAATCCCAGCACTCGGGAGGCAGAGAGAGGCAGGTGAATTTCTGAGCCAGCCTGTGTCTACAAAGTGAGTTCCAGGACAGCCAGGGCTATACAGAGAAACCCTGTCTCGAAAAACCAGAAGAAAAAAAAAATTAACAGATCAAAACACAACTATGTAACTCCTGATTTTATTTGTGCTGAATTCAGCTCGGTGACTCTTGGCTTTGGCTAAGAGGTTTGACTGCTGGTATAAAGCCAGGTATCTGTCATTATCTGCAGCCATTCCTTGGCTTAGACCTTAAAGAACTTGGCCAAGTTCCGAGTGCTAGAGCAGAAGTTTGCAAATATTTCAGAGCTTGGAACTGGCGCAGCATCATCACTTCTTTCAGTCAGATCAAGCACAGCCAGGAGGGAAGAACCTGACTAGCCCCCTCTGCAAGGTCACAGTACAGGGGCTTGGATACAGGTAAGGATGTGATTGACCTATTTGCAACTGCCTCCAGGTGATATGACTCAGATCTGCCTCCCAGAAAGAACTATCATTTGGAAAGTTTCAAATTATCAGCGTATCTTCTCTTAGTTAAAATTCTTACCATAGCATAGTGTTACTTCTTTCCTTGTCATGGAGAGAACTTAAGAAAGGAAGGCTTTATTTGGGCTTGTTCTTTGAGAGAATACATTCTGTCACAGTGAGGGAAGCATGGAGATAGGAATTTGTTCATATGTAGGTGGGGGAAAGAGAAGACAGCAGGCCAGAAGCAAGGTTAGGCTCTAACCTCATGACGGGATGCTAGAGTGACTCACCGCTTCCAGGCAGACCCACTTCCTCAGACCTCCCACACCAGTGCTGCTATAGCGTGGTCCAGACGTTTAAGCACACAATCTTGTGAGGACACTTTACATTGGAACCTAATACTCTCTTCGTCCTCCATCAGCCTATGCTATTGCCATGCAAAATGCACTCAGCTTAACTTCAGAAGGCCCTGGGGCTTAGTCCTGGCTGCGCTAGAACTCACTCAGACTGACCTTAAATTCAGAGATCCGCCTGCCTTTGCCTCCCATATGCTAGGATTGCAGGTAAGTACTACCACCCCTCCAGCAAGGTCTGTACTTTTATCACACAATGGCACCAGGTAAAACAGTGCCTTCCTACAAGGGAGGAGGAATACGATGACAGCGGGAAAGATTATTGCAAGTTCAATGCTAGCATGATCGATCTACACAATGAATTCAAGGCTAGCCTAACCTGCACGGGTGAGGCCCAGTCTCAAAACAAAATAAGACGACCCAAAACAAAACAAAGAAACAACAACAAACCAATATGGTTTGAAAGGTGAGCAATATCTTTGAGATCTTAGATCTATTTCTCAAATTGTCCATGGATTCTTCAATATAAGGTGATTTAATATGAGTAAGATTTCTCTATTTGGATTTCCTCCAAAAAATCAGAGATGGTCTAATTGTTGGAAAGATTTTCTTAAAGAGAATGAGAAAGCCACCATGGGGTTACATGGATTTTGAACACATGGCCATCTGGACTGGCCTATTGAAGTAGCAGTGGCCCAGGCAGAACATGGCAAGTGGTATCTCAGGATTATTTATAAGGAAGTAGACAAAATAAGATAGAGGGTTGATATCTGCCTATCTCTAGTGCTTTAAGATTATTATAAAGGTTTTGTGTGTCTTTTATTTGGAAACTAAATGATCAAAAATGGGGTAGATACTCCTAGTTAAAATTTAACACAACAAATGTTATACAATTTAAGACCATTAGAGCCTGCCAGGCAGTGGTGACACACACCTTTGATCCCAGCAGTTGGGAGGCAGAGGCAGGCAGATTTCTGAGTTCGAGGCCAGCCTGGTCTACAGACTACTGCATGAGATAATGCATCTGACCCCCAAAACTTTAGAGTTTTCTTGTTTCTTTGTTTGATTTTGTTTAAATGTTTTTGTTTCCCTAAGAAGGGAAAATAGAAAGGATGGTTTTATTGTTTGGCATTACTAAAACAGATTTTTAAAGATTTTAAGTAAATTCAGAATGTCACTACAGTTCAAGTTTGTTGTTTTTCTTTTTTAAAATTAATTATTCTATTTATTTACATTTCAAATGTTATTCCCCTTCCCAGTCCCCCCTCCATGAGCCCCCACCTCATCATCCCTCCCCTTTACCTCTTAGAGGGTGCTCTCCCACTCACCCACCCCTCTAGCATCTCCCTTCTCTGGGACATCAAACCTCAACAGGACCTAGCACATCCCCTTCCACTGAGGCCAGACAAGGCAATCCTCTGCTACATATGTAACAGGGTGCCACAGATCAACCCATGTATACTCTTTGGTTGGTGGCTTAGTCCCTGGGAGCTCTGGGGGTTGGGGAAGGGTGTCCAGTTAGTTGATACTGTTGTTCTTCCTATGGGGTTGCCATCCCCTTCAGCTACTTTAACTCTTCCCCTAACTCTTCCACTGGGGTCCCTGGGCTCAGTCCAATGGTGGACCGTAAGTATCTGCATCTGTTTTAGTCAGGTGCTGGCAGAGCCTCTCAGAGGGCAGCCATACCAGGCTCCTGTCTGCAAGCACATCTTGGCATCAGCAATAGTGTCAGGGTTTGGTTGAGTGTATGGGATGGATCCCAAGGTGGGGCAGTCTCTGGATGACCTTTCTCTGTTCCACTGCTGTTCCTGCATTAAATTTGTTGTTTTCTAATTAAAGAGTTACAATGATTTGGAATTGAGGTAAATATTTGAGCAGAGCAGAGGAGGAGAGTTATATTTATCCATGTAAGGCATGTTTATGATTTTAATTTGAAAGATAATGCTTTTTTGTTGTTGTTGGCAAAAAGCCTTCTGCCCTAGGAAAGACATATTCTGCTAGTCCATGTAAGGGTGACACGGAGTTCGGGTTGGGTAGGTCTGTTTGCTTTTATCCAGGAGAAGAAAAGCATTCAACTAAGGACTCCAGAGACCACTGGACAAGAGATTAAAAACAATACTGTTAAACTTATTAATTGTGTTGCATATTAATTATTAGCTTGGCAATACAGAATACAAATGCCTCTTGTCAGAAGAGATAAATAAGACAAATAACACAGGTCATAGAGACAATGTGATTTGTTTTATAAAATGCTTTAGGGTATACTGGGACAATAAGATGAAAGGGAGTTTAAATAAAGTTGAATACAGGGAAGAATGTTAAAGTAAGACAGAAAAAAAAAAGGATAAATAAATCTACATAAAAAGTAAATCTCCAAAGAAGGGTGAAGAGATTAAAAACTGTTATAAAGGTTTTCAAGGGTATATAGCTACTAAGTAAATAAACCCATGCCTTTGATCCCAATACTTGGGAGACAAAAACAGAGGCAGGTTCCTTGTGAGTTCAAGGCCAGCCTGATCTACAGAGAAAACCCAGGACAGCCTGGGCTTCACAGAGGAATCCTGTCTCAATAAATAATAATAAATATATATCATTGAAGAGGAGTATATTTGGACTCCATATAGTCTTGTTTTGATTTAGCAATATGAAATGGTTATATCATCAGTAATAAAGGTGATATTATATATCCTCTCTGAGAGATGTCAAAATGGAGCAGATCTGGATAGATATGGGGGGGGGACAGTCAATAACTATGACGACTTTAAACTGCTGGAAAAAAAAAGGTATTTTATGTTGGCAAAGAGGTTTTGTGTTTGTGTCAACCGGAATGAAGAAAAGGCTTTAGTAAAGTAATAAGGATCAGATTTGACAGAGGGAGACAGACCCCTGAAGATCTTGGCTGTAGACAGGAAGAAGATCAAAAGGACCAAGCAAACAGGTAAAGTATTTGCTGATCTCAGTCTGGGACAGCTCTGAACCTGACTGAGACATAAAATGCCACTAGCCAAAACTTCAGCTTACTTGGCCAATAAATCTTGTTGGCTACAGAGTTCTTTTATTTATTTATTTATTTATTTATTTATTTATTTATTTATTTTTCGAGACAGGGTTTCTCTGTATAGCCCTGGCTGTCCTGGAACTCACTTTGTAGACCAGGTTGGCCTCGAACTCAGAAATCCACCTGCCTCTGCCTCCCGCATGCTGGGATTAAAGGCGTGCGCCACCACTGCCTGGCGAAATCTTTGTATTTTGATGCAAAATTGAGTTTGTATTTTATTATATTCATACAGAACTTTGTATATTGATACAGAAATAAAGTTATTTTGATATAGTGATATAGGTTATTGTATGTTGATACAAATTTAAGGTTAATTTTGATACACATAATATGTATGTTTTCAACATTTGAGGTATTGTATTTATGTAACTCCTTTTTCTTTTTAATGGTTTTTCGAGACAGGGTTTCTCTGTGTAGCCCTGGCTGTCCTGGAACTCACTTTGTAGAACCAGGCTGGCCTCAAACTCAGAAATCCGCCTGCCTCTGCCTCCCGAGTGCTGGGATTAAAGGCGTCCGCCACCACGCCCGGCATATTTATGTAACTCTTAAAGATTCTAGTCCTTTTGAAAGCTTCTATTTAAAACTGTTAGGAATGATAAAAAAATGCAAGTTAGGAACTATCAGGGATAATTAAGAAATATAAGTTAGTAGATAATAAATAGCTAAGAACAAACAATGTTGACAATTCAGATTGTCTACAGATAATAGTCTTCAGAAACCTCAGAGATCAACAGAATATGACATTTAAAGATGTTTTCTTAATTAAAGATCTTTCTGGCTATGAGACATGTCAGCTCCTGGCAGCATCCCATTTAATTAGGAAGAAGAGGATGAACATCAATAACCTCCATATGGAGTTGCTTCAATTGAGGCAAGCTGGCCACTGGGCAAAGAAAACGACCATGTTTCAATTACAGAAAAAATGCTGTCCAGAAAGGACAAATGGGTACAGGAAGCTGACTGCTGGACTCTGGCAATGCAAGGTAATCAAGTCCTTCATAATTCCTGCTTCATAAATGTGGCTGCCATATGTACTGCCCAGAAGGCTGAAGATGGATGCTCCAACTGTATAGAGATGACTGGGTAGCTGCCCAGGCAGCCGGCTGTCTGCCAATTAGTCTTGAAGGCTGCTTGCCTACACTTTCTATATGCTCAGGCATAATTTATTCCTTCTCAGGTCTATGATGAGGTTGAAAACTTGATAGTTAAAGTCTGAAAATTAAGCTTGAGTTATTTAGAATTTAAGAAGATGTGTTAGTCTAAAAAGCTGTTTTTAGGTTGGTAATACAAGTTGAGTTAGGTACAAAACTTTGAATACACCAAGATATGATAGATAGTAGAAAATTTTCCCTAACTGCCAAATACTATAGACTGGACATTGTAAATATATATCATACCTTACAGTTTTCATAATTGTTATAATTGTATTCAATTTATATTTGAAAGAAAAGGAACCTTTTATTAGACTAAAAGGGGGAATTATATCTTGTTATATGTATGTATCACCTGTCAATTAAAAACCTATGGCCTATAAGAAAGAGTAGAAGAGCAGGAGGAATACCCTGGAGGCAGAAAGGATGCTGGGATAGAGCTAGGTGTGGGAGATCAGCCAGGGAACCTGTGATGAGTACAGACAGATGGTGCTTGAGCAAAGGTAACCAGCCATGTGGCAAAATAGAGATTAGAAACTCTACAAATATCTGATGTGGGAATGGAAGCCTTGCTTTCAACAGGCTGGAGAAAGGTTACTCAATTACTGTCTTTAATTCTCTGTCCAATCTAGAACTAAAGTTATCTACCAGAAAATGGTTAAAAAAAAAAAAAAGCAAGTCCTACATAATAAAGACTAAGACTAAATTAATTAATGAATAAACAGCTAGAGATTATTACAAAGTTTCTAAGGTAGCCTGCTCTCAAGCTACTAATAGGATTGTCTTATAAGGAAAGGGACAGCAATCAAGTGCGCATCACAGACAAATGAAAACGTTACCTCAGCACATAAAAGTTGAATAGTATGAGTTGCTCCTAAAATTAAACGCATGCACAGAACCCAAGGTGGGGTGTTAGATGGGAAACCCTGCAAAGTGAAGCACTGACACTGAGCAGGAGTCTAACCACTATTTAGTATTTCATAGGTAAGAACCATCAAAGCGGGGCTGGAGAGATGGCACTGGTTAAGAGTACCGACTGCTCTTCTGAAGGATCTGAGTTCAAACCCAGCAACCACATGGTGGCTTACAACCATCCATAATGAGATCTGGCACCCACTTAGAAGGATCAGTAATTCAATATTATCCTTGACTACATAGCAAGTTCCAGGCTAGACTAATTCTGCAAAACCTTGTCTTTTTTTTTTAAAGATGGACAAATAAATGAATAAAAAACAAAACTAAATAAACAAACAAAACCCAAACAACTCTCCCAACCCCAAAAGATTATATATGCTGGGCGTGGTGGCGCACGCCTTTAATCCCAGCACTCGGGAGGCAGAGTCAGGTGGATTTCTGAGTTCGAGGCCAGCCTGGTCTACAAAGTGAGTTCCAGGACAGCCAGGGCTACACAGAGAAACCCTGTCTCGAAAAAAAACCAAAAAAAAAAAAAAAAGATTTTATATATATATATATATATATATGTATGTATATATATACATATATATTAGAGATTTATTTATTATATGTAAGTACACTGTAGCTGTTTTCAGACACACCAGAAAAGGGCATCGGATCCCATTACAGATGGTTATGAACCACCATGTGGTTGCTGGGATTTGAACTCAGGACCTCAGGAAGAGCAGTCAGTGCTCTTAACTGCTGAGTCATCTCTCCAGCTCCCAGTGTCACACACTTTTAATTGTAGCACTTAGCAGGCAGAGGGAAGCAGATCTGAGTTTGAGGCCAGCCTGGTCTATAGAGTGAGTTACAGAACAGCTCAGGCTACATAGAGAAACCCTGTCTTGGAAAACAACCCCCCAAAGTGGGAAAACTTTGATGATGATGATGATGATGATGATGATGATGATTTTGGTTTTTCGAGACAGGGTTTCTCTGTATAGCCCTGACTGTCCTGGAACTCACTCTGTAGACAAGGCTGGCCTCGAACTCAGAAATCCGCCTGCCTCTGCCTCCCAAGTGCTGGGATTAAAGGCGTGTGCCACCACGCCTGGCTGCTTTTTTTTTTTTTTTTTTTTTTTTTTTAAGGCATTTCACAACAAAACTCCCTCAGCAGCACCAGACCCATTCTTAGTGTCAGGTATCAATTAATCCATCATTTAATCCTTCCGGCAACCCTGAAAATAGGTCTATTTGTCTCAGTCTGCAGATGACTGAAGACGCTGTTATATAGCTTGCCTACAGTTGTACAGCACATTAGTGGGGGCGGGGAGGAAGCACAAGTGAAGCTGGGAAGCACTACAAGAAATATGAGCAAAAATACAACTACTTGTTAAAATTAGTACTTAGGGGGAAAAAGTACTTCTGTACCTCCATGGCTTCGGTGGTCCACGCCTATAATTCCAGCAATCGGAGGCTGAGAGAAGAGGTTCAGGAGTTCGAGGTCTACCTGGGCTAGGTAATAAGACCCTGCCATAAAAATGAAGTAAAAAATATATGAACATTTTTGATATAACGTTTGACAGAAAGAATGCAGCAATTGGGTGACAACTTGAATTTACGCTCAAAAAATCAGTTTTTCAAGTTTTCGGGCAGGTTATGCTGAACCAATTGCCCTCAGTATAAAACGGAGATAATATTTACCCCATTGAGCTTTTGAAAGGAGCGGCTGGGTGAAACGATTCTGGCAAAGGCGTATTGCTACTCCTAAAATGTTACACAAACGTCAGAAAGGAACCAGCACCGTATTCAGAAATCTTGACTCAGCTGGGCATGGTGGCGCACGCCTTTAATCCCAGCATTCTGGAGGCAGAGGCAGGCGGATTTCTGCGTTCGAGGCCAGCCTGGTCTACAAAGTGAGTTCCAGGACAGCCAGGGCTACACAGAGAAACCCTGTCTCTAAAATCAAAAAAAAAAAGAAAAAAAGAAAAAAGAAATCTTGACTCACACAGGCACGGAAATCACGTACCATCAGTAGTAACTTTCAAATTCTCCGGGCTCGCCCTCCAGGAGGCTGACGCACTGCACCATGGGATTTGTAGTCTTAGTGCGATACTGGCTCCTCCTTACTACCTTAGAAGGAGGAAATGGGTGTAAGGACCCGGAAGTACTCGTTCCTGAGAGGCGTGCAAGTTAGGAAGGAAGGGTCAGAGGTCGCCGGCCCCAGATGCGTTCCTGTGTTGCTATGTAGTGGAGGGGCACGTTCCTTCCTGCAAATTCTCGAAGGTTCTTGAGTTCAATTAGGACAGTGGCTGCGGAATTCCTGGTGTCCGGCCTGAGGTGCCCGCTGGCCGAGCCGAGGCGCCGAGGGCGCTGCCATGTTTGGCTGCCTGGTGGCGGGGAGGCTGGTGAGGATGGCCCGGGCGGTGGCAGGAAGGGGTCGGTGACTGAGAACTGGATGGTGGCACGGTGCACGGCGCTTGGAACGCGGGGAAACCTGGTCATTGTCCTTGTTTCTGGGCGTGTGCGACGGGCAGTGGGACGCTGGCCCCACTCTTAGCTGTGTTTGCGAGGCTGTCGGGATGTGGCTGCATTTCGTCGAGTGCGTATCTTGTTCCACCTGCTGGGTTGAGTGCTGTAATTGTTCATTTCAGCCTTCTGTACTGCATTTCGCAGTAACCGTGGTAACGCGGGAGCTAGTCATTCTCTCTTTGCAGTTCAGGAACTTACACTCAGTAGATGGTGTAGTAATTACTCGCTTAAATTGATAGTGCTACTTAGAAGTAAAGCTGAGATTTGTACTTATTTATTATATGTAAGTACACTGTAGCTGTCTTCAGACACTCCAGAAGAGGGCGTCAGATCTTGTAACAGATGGTCGTGAGCCACCATGTGGTTGCTGGGATTTGAACTCCGGAGACTTGTAATCTAAAGCGAAGTGCTTTTCGAAAAAAAATTCAATTTTCCGGACAATGAGGGTGCTTTGTTTTGTTTTTCCTTTTTGGTATCTTTGGAAGGCCCCCTCTTAGAAGTTTACTGACCCAGTTTAAAAGAAAAGAATTGCAAGTTGCTTAATAGAAATGACTCAAATTTAGGTGTGAGCTGTATCTGTGATAACTAAAGGATTCGCGTACAGTGCTTTCTTTTTGGTCAGAAGAGATGCCCTTGCTTAGCCAGAACCTTCGAATGAAATGAAATGAGTGTCGGGGGTGGTTGAGGAGTAACCAGAGTGAATCTTGTTTGCTCTTTAGAAACCATCGATGTATCCGTCTCGAGACGTGACTCCTTTCGCTTCAGAGCTATTCTGTTTTGTTTCTCCTTGCTTTGTTAAATATTTCAGCCTCTTTGTTAAATTGTGCCTCACGTGTGGTAAGCGAGAGCTCTACGCCTCCGTTTTCACCAGCTTTTGATAATGTATTCTGTACACGCTGCTCTAAAGAAAAACACGTGGTTCCAAGAAACCACTGGACTTCTGCCTCCACTTAATGGGAAGCTCCTGTGGAGGTGGGGTAGTGCTAACCCTGGTGAACTGCTTTTTGGAATGTCCCAGTGGGAGCTCTGGGGTTGGAAGATGAAAGAAACAATTTGAGAAGAACGTGTTCCTCAGATGTCTGCCATTAATAAAGCCCAGCTTCGTGTCTTACACCTGTAATTCCAGCTCTTCAAAAGGCCGAGGGAGGAGGATCACAGTTGCAAGGCTAGACCCTGGCTCAAAAACAGAGTTTTGGGAGTATAGGTCGGTAGTTAAAACATTTTTTTTTTTCCTTTCTTTTTTGAGACTGGTCTTCTCTCTGTACGCCTGGCTGTCCTAGGACTCTGCAGACCAGGATGGCCTTGAACTCAGAGATCCAAGTGCTGGGTTAAAGGTGTGTGCCACCACATCCCCCTCGTAAGTCCAAAATGTGGGTTCAAACCCCATTACCACAAAACAAAACAATGAAACCCTGTGTAGAGTCTGTTGTTATGTTGTGTGCTAATCTGGAAGGGAATTTCCAGCTATCTGCTTTATTTGCCCAACATCAAATTTATATGATAAATATCCAGTGGATATTTCTTCAAGACAAGATTTTTTTCTGGCTTGGAATTGTATATCATTAGACATAAATGAAAATGAAGGACATATAGAACTACTAGCATCTCAGAACTTAACTCCATTCTTTTGCTAGAAAAACCACCTATTAAAACTTAGAAACCTAATTTTCATTCTTTGAGTTTTTTTCTTTTTCCTTTTATTTCTATAAGACAGGATTTCTCTGTGTAGGTCCAGCTGTCCTGGAAGTTGCTCTATAGAATAGGCTAGCCTCAGATCTGTCTACCTCTGCCTCCCCAGTGCGGGAGGATTAAAAGCCTTAGTCACCACAACCTTAGTTGTTTTGTTTTGTTTTTAAACATTTATTTATTTGATATATTTAAGTACACTGTAGCTGTCTTCAGACAAACCAAAAGAGGGCATCAGATTCCATTACAGATGGTTGTGAGCCACCATGTAGTTGCCGGGAATTGAACTCAGGACTTCTGGAAGAGCAGTCGGTGCTCTTAACCAGCCCTATGTTTTTTGTCTTGTGTTTTTTTTTTTCCTTAAGGAAAAGAACCCAAAGAAAGGAAAGGTTCTCCTACCCCCATTTTTTTTGTTTAATTAAAGTCAAGGATTAGACTGTCTAGTTGGATATGGTGACACACAGCTGTAATTCTAGTACTTGAGAGGTGGAGACAGGAATTTGAGGTTGGCCTTGATTGACTATATCGATCACTCAAGGCGAACTTGGGCTACATGCATAAGATCCTGTCTTTTAAAGGGGATTGGAATGTGGGTACACATTTACAGAATGTCTTGCCTGTGCAATAAAAGTTGAAACAAATACTTATTTTGCCTTATGGTTATTTCCATGTCTGTGAATACTATAGTTTCTCACGCCTTCCAAGAAATAAATATGTGCTAAAACTTAGTGAAATTGAATTTAGCACTAGAGGAAATTTTGAATTATATTTTTGCTTTTTGTTTTATTTTTTTATGGTGGAAAATTTTAAATTGGGTCAGTACATTTCATAAAAGGGAATCAGAACTTGACTTTAAATGCCCAGTCCCAGTCAAGTACAGTTTCTTGTACCTGTAAATCTGACACCTGTGAATAGAGGCAGAGGATTAGGAGTTGAAGGTCATTCAGGAGGCAGAGCCAGGCCTGGTCCACAGAGAGAGTTCTAGCTAGGACAGTCAAAGCTACCTAGAGAAACCCTGAGTCCAAATAATTTAAAACTAATTAAATGTTTAGTCTTCAGAGTAATGGTAGTGATGTAGATTTGTTGTTTTGATGAATAGCAATTACAGTTTAAAAAAATACAGAAACCTAAAATAAAAAAAAAATCCGGATAAGCTAAAATGTAGGCAGCTTATTTACCTGAGTTCTCTCAGAACTGCTATTTTTTTGATGATGCATATTGATTCAGCAATATTAGTACATAATAAAGACAGAACTTTATATACTGGAACCAGCAGCTTTGACCTCACCACACAGGAGGATCTCGTGGTGGCTTCCAGCTTGCTGTGTAAGCCAAGATTGGCCATGATCTTCTGATTTTCCTCTCTTTCCAGGATGTATGTGCCACCATACCTGGTTTACCACCAATTTCCCCCCCACTCCCAACCTACCCCAAGCTGAGGCCTGAACCTAGGGCCTTGCTCTTGTTAGACAAGTACTCTACCACTGAGGAAAATCCCCACCCCCTACCAATTCTTATGCTTCTCTAAAGTTTTCTTTAGTTTGAAGACTCAGTGGTAAATGCTAATCTTTTCAAGCAGTTAAGAATTAGGTTCCTGAGAATTAAGCATTTTTTATATTTTTAATTTTTTTAGTTTTAATTATGTTATTTACATCCCAACTGCAGTTTCCCCTCCCTCTTCTCCAAGTTCTCACCCCCACCTACCCTCCCTCTTAGCATTTTTTAACATCATGTCATTATTTCATATATATTTGTCTTTAAAAACATATGTATTATTGAGCTGGGACTGATAGTATACAACTGTAATCTCAACACTTCAGGCTAGAGAGTTAAACTCATTCTAAATTAGCAGAAGGGGTGTGGCAGATTTACATAAGCCTATACCAGGCCAGCCAGGGTTATATAGCAGTATCTGTTTCCAACTAAAACCACTGTTGATTGATTAATATTCAACTTACAATCTAACACCATTATACCTCATACCTAAGAAAAGTGTAACACCATATCTTTTTCATGGAGGCATTTCATAGTTATTTTGCAAGTAGAAACATTAGAAATACTTTGTAAAGTATGACCATTTTAAATATCAAAATTACAACAAAAGCACAAAGTGGAAAACAAGGCACTAAAAAGATTGCAGAAAGGACATTTGTTCACACATCGGGCTGAGACAAAAAGGCCCTACACAGCCTTGTTCCATTTTAGCTGGAAGTGGTTTCAGTAAGGCAACTTAAAGTGTTTTCTTGTTCTGCCCCAGAGAGTTGGTCAGTGATGGGAGAAGTAAAAGCCTTGGCTTTGGGTTATAAATTTTAGTTGATGAATTTACAAGTCTAGATTCTTAGAATAATTGAGTACCCATTTTAATTACCTGACACCAGCTTCAGATTGAGGATAAAAATCCTAGTAGTGTTTATGTGAACCATAACTTTTTTCCCCCCTCCTTCCAGGGATCCCCTCAACCCCATCCTATCCACTCATCCTCCATTTCTCTTTAGAAAAGGGCAGGCCTCCCATGGACATCAACCAGCCATGGCATATTAAGTCGCAGTATGACTAGGCTTTCCAGTAGGAGGAAAGGGTCCCAGAAGCAGGCAGCAGTTAGAGACAGCTCCTGCTCCCACTCTTAGGAGTTCCACAGGAAGACCAAATTGCACAATTGTAATGTACAGAGGGCTTAGGTCAGTTCCGTGAAGGCTCCCTGGTTTGTGATTCTGTCTCTCATACTTTCTCATTTTTACAAGGCTTATGTATTTGAGACGTCATCTCATGTGATCCAGGCAGCCTCGAACTTTCTATGTAGCTGAGAATGACCCCCCAAGTCCAGGGATTCTAGGCGTGTGCCACTATGTTCTTAAACCATAGTTATTTGTTTCTGTAGGTAAAAACTCATTCAGGGAGCTGTTGAGAGAATATAGCAATATTTTTAAATGAGCATTTTAAGGCTAAATATTTGGTTTTGGATTTTTTTAAAATTTATTTGGTGGTTTTGTAATTAGAATATTATGCTAACAAAATTATATTAAGTGTAATGACCATACTGGTGACAGTTTGTGGCAGTACTAAAGGTTACAGTAACTCATCAAACTTGGAACTAAGACTGGTTTTTTTATTTTCTAGGTGCAAACAGCTGCACAGCAAGTGGCAGAGGATAAATTTGTTTTTGACTTGCCTGATTATGAAAATATCAACCACGTTGTGGTTTTTATGCTGGGAACAATCCCATTTCCTGAGGGCATGGGAGGATCTGTCTACTTTTCCTATCCTGATTCAAATGGGGTGCCAGTGTGGCAGCTCCTAGGATTTGTCACGAATGGGAAGCCAAGTGCCATCTTCAAAATATCAGGTCTTAAATCTGGTAAGAGTAACATTCAAATAGTGTCATAGTTAAGTTTTCTCATAAACAATGTAACATGAAGTACAGCTTTTTAAGGTTCCATCATGTTTTTTCTGAGTAACAGTAGTATATAATATTCTTTTTGTAAGAACAGATGATACAGTAACATTTGAGAAGTAGTAAGTAAAAGCTGCTTAGGCATGCCATACTGGTCCTCTGGCCCCAAGGAAACCACAGTCACTATTTACTTTGGACTTTTCTGAGTTCCTAAGCATTTTAATAAAGGAGTTGGTCGTCTCCTCCTCCTCCTCCTCCTCCTCCTCCTCCTCCTCCTCCTCCT
>NC_034590.1:61111613-61113713 GCF_900095145.1 Mus pahari | reverse complement strand
CTCCTTCTCCTCCTTCTCCTCCTCCTCCTCCTCTTCCTCCTCCTCCTTTTTTTATAGTATGCATATCTGTCTTAAATACAAATAGAATTAGTATAGGAATAAAATTGGAATTAAAAGTTTGAACTCTTATATGACTCAGTTGGTAGTGCTCTCTGTGCAAGCATATAAGTCAGTTATGGTGGTATGTGAGTGTCATCTCAGCATTGAGGCAGAGACAGGAGTACCCTTGGGTTTGCCGGCTAGTTAGTCTAGCCAAAATGGCAACATCCAGGCCAGTGAGAAATCTGGTTAAAAACAATGTGGACAGTCTCAAGGAATAACACTTAAGATTGACCTTTACCCTCTACAGACAGGTTCATGTGCACTCACACTTGTACTTGAACATGTACACATGAATATTTGCTTCCTTGTGTATTGACATTCTTTTTTTTTTTTTTGGTTTTTCGAGACAGGGTTTCTCTGTGTAGCCTTGGCTGTCCTGGAACTCACTTTGTAGACCGGGCTTGCCTCAAACTCAGAAATCCGCCTGCCTCTGCCTCCCAAGCGCTGGGATTAAAGGTGTGCGCCACCATACCTGGCTTTGACATTCTTATATAAGTGAATTTTCACATGTACATTCACACATGTGAACATGCATGTACACAATTGTTTTCAACTCTTTGATCTCTAGTGTTTTAGTTCTGTTGAATGAGGGGGTATAATCTTTACTTTGAAGGTTTTTTGTTTTTTTTTCTTTGAAGAAATGTGAAAATAAGCTTAGATTAGATACCATTTTCTGCTGCTGAGTCTTTGTTTTTCTTAAATATAGATGGATGTATATAAAAACTCAAATACATCCCGGCACTCAGGAGGCAGAGGCAGGCAGATTTCTGAGTTCGAGGCCAGCCTGGTCTACAGAATGAGTTCCAGGACAGCCAGGGCTATACAGAGAAACCCTGTCTTGAAAAAAGCCATAAAAAAACAAACAAATAAAAAACCTCAAATACATTTCTGATAGAAATTACATGTGGAGGCAAGCAAAAGCTGATTTAGGCAGCATAGATATCATGTTTACATAACAAATAGGTGTCTGCTTTGGGCGTTTGAAGCTAACAGTTACATTCTTGTTTTCAGTAACATTTTAATAGAGGAAAACTGTTGATTATCATTTAGAAGAGCAAAAGAGCTGGCAAGATGGCTTGGCCAGTAACAGCACTTAGCATGCAAGCCTGACAGCATGAGTGTGATCCCTGGTTCATACACACACACCACAGTACAAAAAAGAATCAGACACTTCAGCCTGTTAAAGAAAAAGTGAGAAGTAGCTATGAGTGTGGAGCGTGCCAGGGAGGGGAGGGAAGGGAGGCATGAGCTCTGGGTGGGTGGGGAGTTCCTGGAGGAGATGTAGTTGCTCTTGGGAAGAGTTGGTCAGGCCTATGAGGCTTGTTGCCATTCTCTCCTAGGAGTGGGTACAATTTCTAGATGAAGGGATAAGTCAAAGTTTGAGAATGTGCTATGCACACAATGGCACAAGGCAAGTGTGTATGGCAAGGGTAGTAAGTGTGGATCATAAATTGAGTAGATATTATCTACTCAGTTCTTTAGTTCTTCATGTTCTTAAGGTACAGGCCTGTTAATGTTATACAAAGATTGTGTGCTACAAATGCAAACAGAATTGACTTGAAATGGAAGTTCTAAATAGACATACTATGAATAAGTTGAATAATTATGATACTTAATATCTGCATAGAAAAAACAAAGTAAATTGAACTGCTATTGTAGTTTTCATTATAAACATTTTTAATGTATACAGTATTATATGAGATAAAACATCCTCATCATCCAGCTTTAAAAGTGACCAGCTTATGTGGTTTCAATTCCTAGCCACTTCCTTTTTTTGGTATGACTGGATACAGAGTCCTGAATCACAAGTAATCTATAAATGTGTTACTATCTGTCTTTGAAAGATAAAGTTTAGTTGGGCAGTGGTGGCGCATGCCTTTGATCCCAGTGCTTGGGAGGCAGGCAGATTTCTGAGTTCAAGACCACCCTGGTCTACAGAGTGAGTTCCAAGACAGACAGGGCTACACAGGGTCTATCTCGAAAAACCAAAAAAAAAAA
>NC_034590.1:61097001-61110508 GCF_900095145.1 Mus pahari | reverse complement strand
TTTTTTTTTTTTTTTTTTTTAAAAGTACACGTTAATATAAACTGTTACATTACCCAGACTGTTCATTGCTATGCAGCATTCTATTGATGTTGAACACATACTGAAGTTTATTCACTCCCCTTTTTTCTCCTGAGTTTTTTTCTTTGGTCTATGTAGCCTTGATTGACTTGGAACTGACTATATAGAACAGATTGACCCTGAACTCACCAAGATCAATGTGCCTCTGACTTTCAAGAGCTGACATTAAAGATGCCTATTCCTTAGCGGTTTAATGAACAGTTGGGATAGTTGTTGATAGTTGGGTCTTAAAGTTGCTCAGTCAGTAAAGGCACTTGCCATCAAGGCTGATGGTCTGAATTAATCTCTAGGATCCACATGGTAGGAAGAGAAAAGTAACTTCTGCAAGTTGTCGCCTGACCTCTGACTTCAGACTCTGACCTCTATACCTATACTGTAGCATAAATAAGAAAATAATTTCTGTTAATGTATATGTGAACACACACACATATTTATATGATATTGACTTCTTTTGGATGAGCATCGAGAAGTGCAGTGTTAGATAATACAGCACTTATATACTTTGCTGTTGCATCTACTCTTATTTTTAATAATACTAACATGCCTAAGACAGATCTTGTTATGATCTGTCTTAGGCATGTTAGTATTATTTTAGAAGTAGTACCTCATTGTGGACTTTGTTTCTTTTCTTTCCTTTCCTTTCCTTTCTTTTCATTTTTTTGAGACAGGGTTTCTCTGTGTAATAGCTCAGGCTGTCCTGGAACTCACACTATCAGGCTGGCCTTGAACTCAAAGATCTGTCTGCCTCTTTTTTCTGAGTGTTGGGATTAAAGGAGTCCACCACCACCGCCTGCCTCTTCATTGTGGTTTTAATGAACATTTTCCAAATGTTGTATGATACTGAGAATTCTTTTTCATGTGCCTTTTTTTTTACAGAGACAGGATTTCTCTGTAGACCAGACTGGTCTCTGCTGTGCACTCCCACATCCAGCTCTTTGATATGAGCTCAAATCTTTGCTTTTTTTTTTTTTTCTCAGAGATTTACCCCCCTCCCTTCCCCTCTCTTTCTCTCTCTTGCTCTTTTTCCTCTTTCTTTCCTCCACAGTCAGGAAAACTTGCCATGTAGTTTCAGAAAGTTTTCAACTTGGCAGTTTTTCTACGTCAGCCTCCCAGGTCTGGATGACTGCATATTCTGTTACTTCTACTTTCAGAAATTAGAGTTTTGAGAATTGTCAGTTCTTATTCAGATTTATGATCTGAAAATATCTTTTTTCTCTCTCTTTGACTACTTTTTTTTTTCTTTTTGTGGTATGTGTCTTTAATAGAAGTTTACATTTTGGTGTAGTCTGTATGGATTATGAGTTTTGGTTTCTGTCCAGCTCAGGATATGTTTAAAAGTCTTTCTTTCTTTTTAATTCTTGGGAGATGGATATCCAGTAGATCCAGCATGTGTTTAAAGGGCAGCAAGAGCACATTGTGCTGTCAGTGAGCACATTCACTTGGTCTTCACTTGACAGGTCTCAACTGCTTTGTTTCTGAGTAAAATACAAAGATAAATTACTGTTTGTTACGAGCTTTTGATTAAAAAGGAATGTACACATATGTATGTAGGAACAAATGTGCTGAGGTCAGAGGGCAGCTTTTGGGATTTGGTTCTCTCACCATGTGGATACAAGTTATGGAACTTGGGTTGTCAGGCCTAGCAGGTACCTTTACCTACTGAGCCTTCTTGCTGGACTGTATTTATTTGGTTTAAAAGAATAGAAATTACATGGAAAAAGATTTTTGGTTTTTGGTTTTTCGAGACAGGGTTTCTCTGTGTAGCCCTGTCTGCCCTTGAACTCAGAAATCCACCTGCCTCCCCCTCCCAAGCGCTACGATTAAAGGGGTTCACCACCACTGCCCAGCTATATTGTTTTTTAAAACAATAGAAACCGACTTGGAAAATGATGGAAAGATTGGATTTATGTTGCTGTGCATTTGTAGTAATAAGAGGAGCAATGAATTGTGGAAAGAAAGAATGCTTCTGATTTGGAGTTGAAAAGCCTGCTTGACATGATAGCAGAGCCTTAAGTATAAATTTGTAGGTTGAATTGAGTGCCAGTTGAAAGCCAGAATTTTGCTGGCTTTTTTTTTTTTTTTTTTTAATCTTAACTAACACAGTGGATGACAGGAATTTTATTTTTAAAAGATTTATTTATTATTATATCTAAGTACACTGTAGCTGTCTTCAGATGCACCAGAAGAGGGTATCAGATCTCATTATGGATTTTTGTGAGCCACCATGTGGTTGCTGGGATTTGAACTCAGGACCTTTGGAAGAGCAGTTGGTGCTCTTAACCACTGAGCCATCTCTCCAGCCCTTGCTGGCTTATTTTATATACAGACTGATAGCATTGCTTTAAGATGAAGGTTTGAATCATCTTTGTAATAGATTCATAGTTTTTAATCTTTGCGATACTACTTCAAACCCAGAGGTTTTATGTGTGATTACCTTGAGCAAAGCTACCCAAGCCTGTCAAGGCTGGGAGGAGACTTGCGGAAGCAGCTTCAGGTCCTTGTGGCTGAAGTTTGGTTTAGAATCCGCAGCTTTCCAGGAAGGGACTTAGCTCAGCTCAGGGTTAGGATTCTCTCACTTTGCTTCAACACGTTCATTTTGATTATTTTTCTCCTGTCTTTGGCATTCTTTTTGATTGAATATTTTAAAGTTTATCCATAAACTGTATTCCTTTTTTCCTAGAGATTGTTGTTCACTTTTTACATCATTTGTGAATTAATCTAGTAGTAAATATTGATATATGTTGACAACTATGAAGTGCAATTTGGTATATATATATATATATATATATATATTTGTTTGTTTTTTGTTTTTTGAGACAGGGTTTTTCTCTGTAGCCCTGGCTGACCTGGAACTTACTCTGTAGACCAGGCTGGCTTCAAACTCAAAAATCCGCTTGCCTCTGCCAATTTGGTAAATTTTTTTTTTTTTAAGATTTATTTATTTATTATATGTAAGTACACTGTAGTTGTCTTCAGACACACCAGAAGAGGGCGTCAGATCTAGTTATAGATGGTTGTGGGCCACCATGTGGTTGCTGAGATTTTTTGAACTCAGGACCTTCAGAAGAGCAGCCAGTGCTCTTAACCGCTGAGCCATCTCACCAGCCTGGTAATTTTTATATTTCATCTTCAGACTTCCTTGTGTGTTGGTTCATTTAGTACAATTCTGAATATATGACAAATTTAGGATGACATATTTTTGATTATTTTGTATGAAAAATATTTGTCTCAATTTTTGCTGTTTTTGATACTAAAGTTAACATCAGTGGTGGGACATTTTGTTTTATTTTCTCTTTGAGGCAAGGTGTCTATATACGTAGTTCTTTTTTTGGTGTTTTTTTTTTGTTTTGTTTTTTGTTTGTTTGTTTGTTTGTTTTCCCTGAGACAGGGTTTCTCTGTGTAGTCCTGGCTGTCCTGGAACTCACTCTGTAGACCAGGCTAGCCTTGAACTCAGAAATCTGCCTGCCTCTGCCTCCCAAGTGCTGGAATTAAAGGCATGCGCCGCCACTGCTCGGCTTCTCTACATAATTCTTGCTGTCCTAGAACTTATCATATAAACCATGTTGGCATCAAACTCACAAAGATCAGCCTGCTTCTGCCTCTCTGGAACTAAAGGCATGTGCTACCATGCCCTGCCAACATTGGTGTTCTTGATAGGCATCAAAGAAGTTAGGCGACAGAAGCCAGATGCTCTGTTAAGATACTCTGCTCATTTTCCTCTAATGTTTGGAGTTTCCACATTTTCCCGGAGGCAAATAATATAGGTAAAAAGCTATTTACATACATCTTAGACTTAGTTTGGTCCACCAACACATTTCATTTCCAGGTGTCCTGAGAATTTTCTTAGTGGACTACATCTTTAATTTTGTCAATAAAGTCCTTTTGCTGGCTATAATCTTCTCATTAACATTAAAGGTACTCTTAAGAATTCAAAATTCATTTCCACATATACCTATTTTATCTCATTTTATTTTAACACTGATTACTGCTTTTTTTCAGTTGTTTCTTTAAATGTCATATCTGAGTTTTGAAAGTGGTATTTATCCTTTGTGGTATTAATATTCTGAATTTTCAGAATCCTTGATACTGCTTTCAGCATTTAGAGGAGCAACCGAAAAGTGGTTTCATGTTAAACATCTGTTAAAACCCATAGCAGCTGTGAATAATGAAATGATGTGAAATATTGTTTCAATTTGTGATAAATCAGGAATATGAGTGTGATGCTTTTAAAATTATGGGTTAAAGTTTTGATTCTGAATTTGGAAGTAGAAAGCAGTTTTTCTTGTGAAAGATAAGTACTTAGAGAAAAATTTATAAATAATATATGTCTATTCATGTTTATGTGCATTTGTCTGTCAAAGATAAGTGTTTGCAGAGTTCATATACTATTTTAAGAGTTTGTTGAAGCCATAGGCACATACCTGTTCATACACACAAAGTTCAATTTCAAACCTTCCTTTTCTCTGTAGGTTAACTATTTGTAAAGTGTTTCAAGAGACAAGGAGGAAGTAGCGAATGCCTCAGTCAGGGACCATTCCAGTGACATCTTCAGTGGAGAATTATATGGAGAATGGGAAACAGAAGAGGCCAAGATTGGAAGAGCAGGTGGGGGAGTAGGACCTTAGGTCAGATATGAAAACACTTCCATAGAGCTTGACAAATTCTCATGTGTTTACAGCACTTTTAATGTGTGATTATACTTTTTAGAATAATAAATAGTTGCTCAAATTGCCTATGGCATAAGAGGAAACAAGTGTTTATGTGAATAAGTACCATAGTAGGGTTTTATAAACTATAAACTTGTTATTAGTAAAGGATTATATTTTGTGTTCCAGCCCTTCAGAATAAGTTAGGTATCTTGTAGTTGAGTTTTCCTTTACTGTTTTGACCTAAGCCCAATTATGAGATACTATTAGTTTGAAACTCAGGATTTTTAAACGGCAGTTCTTAAGGCTGGAGAGATGGCTAAGTGGTTAAGAGCACTTGCAGAGGACCTGGGTTCAGTTCTCAGCACCCACATGGCAGCTCACAACTTTTCTATAACTCTAGGTTCCAAGGATCTGATGCCCTCCCTGCTCTGGCCTCCAAGGGCTCCGTGCACACATATAGTACATATTTGCAGGCACTCACACATGCACATTTAAATAAATTAGGGTGATACAAATATGAGGCAAGCACTCTACCACTGATTTACATTCCTAATTCTTCATCAGACAAAAAGAAACTAGTGGAGAGTATAAGACCTTCACAAAGATTCCTTATACTCTTCCCACATTTATCATTTTTTTGTCACATTTGTCATTATCTAGATACAAAAGAGTTATATTTATTTACTTTTTTATGCGTGTGTTACCCATGTGTGTGTATGTCATGGTGCCTGTGTGGGAGCTGAGGATTGTGTCTCTCCCTTACCACAGATCCTGGGGCTTGAACTCATTTTGTCAGGCTTTCAGATTGTCAGGAATCAAGTGCATTTACCTGCTGAATGATCTCGCTGGCCCTGCGTACATTTGTCTTTCTCCTGAAAGTTTTGAGAATATGTTGTACTTATTGTTCTCCTTTACTGCTGAGTGTGTGAGTGTAGGTTTTGTAGCTCCATGGCATAAGCTTGCTGTAGAAACACAGTGTGATCACGTTCAGCATTAATGCAAACATAGTACTCTCATCGAATTTAAGCCTGCACTAGTTTTTGTCATTTGTTCCCCAAATGCCTTTTATAACTGTTCTGTCAGCCTTCTTCTAAGATCTAAGTAGATCATACATTACTTAAAGTGTTACCCTGCTGGGAGTGGTGGCACACGCCTTTAATCCCAGCACTTGGGAGGCAGAGGGAAGCCGATTTCTGAGTTCGAGGCTAGCCTGGTCTACAAAGTGAGTTAGCCTGGGCTACACAGAGAAACCCTGTCTCAGAAAACCAAAAAAAAAAAAAAAAAAGTGTTACCCCTCTAGTCTTTGATCTAGTACAGTTGTTTAACTTTTCTTTGCCTTTCATAGCACTAACATTAAAATATTTATTTGGAATATGGGTGTGCATCCTTTTTTTTTTTTAAAGATAGTTCTCATTTTATAGCCTTGGCTGTTCTGGAACTTGCTGTGTATACCAAGGTGGCCTTGAACACACAGAGATCTGCTAACCTGTCTCTCCAGTGCTGGGATTAAAGGCATGGGCCTCTACTTACCTATGTACTTTTAAAAAAACAAAACAAAACAAAAATTCAAAACAAAAAAAATGGACTCTGCTTTTGTTTTTCTCGTGTGTGTGTGTGTGTGTGTGTGTGTGTGTGTGTGTACACTTGCCTGTGTGTGTACTTGTGAGGCCAGAACAGGACTTGCGGTGTCTTTCTTTTTCACTTTCTCCCTTATTCTTGAGAGGCAGGGTCTATGACTGAATTTGGAATACCACCTGCTAGAGAGCCCCAGAGATCTCTGTATGTTATGCTCTTTAATCCCATGTTGCAGCTTCAGGAACATTAGGTCTAGTTCAGACCTCTCCTTTCTGAGCCATTTCCCCAGTTTCATAATTTTGTTGGCTGGCTGATTTTGTTTTTGAGACATGGTCTTATGTAGCCCAGGCTGACCCCAAACTGACTATGTAGCTAAGAATGGATTTAAACTCCTGCTTCTACCTTCCAAGGGCTAGGATATAGGTGTACACTACCATGCTCAGCTGACATGGGTTCTTGCTATACTGCCCAAATGCTCTTAACTCAGGGCTCAAGGAGGTTTAGTGTCTCAACCACCTGAGGAGATGTGACTGCTGCCATGTGCCACCACACCTAGCTCTTAACCAAGATGGTTTAACCATAGAGAGAGTTCACATTATCATCATAGCCACAGTGCAAGTTGTTTTACAAGCATTAAATAAATGTAATATATGCAAAATGCAAGAATTAGATATAAGATATGCAAAATACATTAGACATAAGATATGTAAAATAGCACAGTTGGTGAACAGTTATTGGTTGTTTTATTTTCAGAGTTGTGAAATGCCAGTGTTAGAAGGGATATTAGAAATCATCAGAAAAACTGAATATGATGGTATCCCCCAACCACCTTAGTCTCAACATAGAGATGGAGGCAAGAGCAAGATCGAGAGTTCAAGGCCAGTCTAAGCTACATGAAATCTTCTCTCAAAAAACAAAACCAGAAATCACTCAGATAATGAAACTAGTTTAGAATCGTTAATTAACTTTAAATAAGAGTTTAAGCTTGTTGAGAGTAGAAACTGTTAATATCTCCTAAATGATAGAGTTTGATATTTCTGTACATATATTTTAAATATCCAAATTCAGATGTTAAATATTTTTGTTTAAGTTAATTATTTACTAATGATAAGGTTTTAAAATACACTTTTTGAAACTGTTAGTGAAAAATATATTTTCACACTTGTTATCCTATTAAATATAGTACAAATCAATTTTAAGTACATATCTATATCTACATATGTAGATATATATTTGACTTCTAATCTTTCTGTTCATTACTAAGAATGATCTTATATTTGCATGAGTTTGCAGCATACGTTGTCATATTCAGATGTTACTGTGTGACAACTACTTTGTCATAAGCATTTCCAGTTTCTTCCTTGGCTGCTGTGTATACATACAGCATATGAAACAGAGGACTTGTACAAAAATGAGATGTAAGGCAGAATTTTTAATTTCATTTACATGTGATCGTCATAGAACATTTTTCAGTTATGTCTTTTTTTTTTTTTTGTCTGATTTGGTTTTTTGAGACAAAAGTCTCTGTTTGTTTAGCCCAGGCTGTCCTAGAACTAGTATGTATGTAGATAAGGCTGGCCTCAAACGCAACAGAGATCCATCTACCTCTGCACTCCACATGCTGGGATTAAAGGCATGTGCCACCATGCCCAGCTCCAGTTACACTATCTTTAAAAGAAATATAAAAGGAGACAGACTGAAGACGTGATCTTTATGACCTTTTGCTTTTATTAAACAGAATCTGGAGTTCATACTTTTCAGACTTTTTTATAATGGTAAAGAAAGAAACAGAGGAAGTTTTATAGACAGAGAAATGCAAAGGGAAATAAAAGAACAAAGAAGAAATACAGTCTAGAATGATGGTGGAGTTGCTTGTATTAGCAAAATCTTAGACACTGGGTCTTAAGTTGACAGGCTCATCAGCTGAGTTTCTTCAAGTAAGTGTTGACCACAGAACTGTTTCTAAGGACCAAAAGAAAATTTGGTATTTTACTCAGTCATTTAAGAAGAACTTATCATTCAGTATTTGGTAACATCTTGAGTATTTGGTGAAAATATATGTATAGACCCTGAATGTGGGTTTATGTGCAAAGGTAATTGAAATGAATAGTATAAATGTGAAATCAAAAAACCATTGGTTGCTGTATTAGTTACTGGACCACTTGCTATGACCAAACACCCGAGCAAAGCAACATAAGGAGGAAGGGTTATCACACCAGAAGTCACTGCTGCAGGAACCTGGAAGCTGATCTACAGTCAATTAGAAATCAATGAGTGAGGCCGGGCGGTGGTGGCTCACGCCTTTAATCCCAGCACTTGGGAGGCAGAGGCAGGTGGATTTCTGAGTTTGAGGCCAGCCTGGTCTGCAGAGTGAGTTCTAGGACAGCCAGGGCTATACAGAGAAACTCTGTTTCGAAAAACCTAAAAACCTAAAAAAAAAAAAACAAAAACCAATGAGTGACCAGGCAGTGGTGGTGGTTAATCCTAGCACTCAGGAGGCAGAGGCAGGTGAATCTCTGTGAGACTGAGGACAGCCAAGGCTACACAAAGAAACCCTGCCTCAAACAAATGGATGAATGCTTGTGCTCAGCCTTTTTTCTGTCCAGGCCAGGACTCCAGCCCATTTTGTAATACTGCCAAATTCAGGGTGGGTGGGTACCCCATTTACCGTAAACATTTTCAGTTGATTATTAGTTGGTGCAGGAGTGCCTAGGTTGCCATGGGTGGCACCTTCCCTGAGGCACGTCCCTGGCTATGTAAGAATGATAGCTAAGGATGAGCCTGAGAGCTTACCAGCAAGCAAGGGTTTGTGCCTTTAGCTTCAAGCTTCTTTTATCTTTTATTTTTTGGTTTTTTTGAGACAGAGTTTCTTTGCATAGCCCTGGCTGTCCGGGAACTCATTCTGTAGACCAGGCTGGCCTCGAATTCAGAAATCCGCCTGCCTCTGCCTCCCAAGTGCTGGGATTAAAGGCGTGTGCCACCACTGCCCGGCTTTTTTTTATTTTAAAGATTTATTTATCTTATATATGTGAGTACACTGTCGCTGTTGCTGTCTTCAGACACACCAGAAGAGGGAATCCAATCCCATTACAGATTGTTGTGAGCCACCATATGGTTGCTGGAAATTGAACTCAGGACCTCTGGAAGAGCAGTCAGTGCTCTTAACCGCTAAGCCATCTCTCCAGCCCTTCAAGCTCTTTCTTGAGTTCCAGTCATACATCCCTTTGAGGGACTGTAACTTGGAACTATAAGCCAAATCTTTCTTTTCCTTCTCTAAGTTGCTTTTGGTCAGTGTAATTTATCATAGCAACAGGAAGAAAACTAGAATCATGGGTCTTCCCATCCCAGTTAACCCAATCTAGATAATTCCTCACAAGCATGCATGCTTGTCACTTGATTCAGCCAGGGTAACTATCATAAATGGGCATTCTTCAAGAGTTGTTTCATTTTCTTTTCTTTCTTTTCTTTTCTTTTTTTTTTTTTTTAAAGATTTATTTATTTATTATATGTAAGTACACTGTAGCTGTCTTCAGACACTCCAGAAGAGGNCGTCAGATCTTGTTACAGATGGTTGTGAGCCACCATGTGGTTGCTGGGATTTGGACTGGTGACCTTCGGAAGAGCAGTCGGGTGCTCTTACCCACTGAGCCATCTCACCAGCCCGCATTTTATTTTCTATATCTAAATGTTAGCCTGTGTGTGTCTGTGTGCCCTAGCATGTCAATGGACAGCTGTAGGAGCTGGTACTGTCCTTTCACGGGGGATCCTGAAGGTAGAAGTCAGCCAGTTAGACTTGGCGGCAGCTGCCCTCACCTTCTTCTTCTTCTTCTTCTTTTTTTTTTTTAAATTAATTAATTTATTTTATGTATATGAGTACACTGTAGTTGTACAGATGGTTGTGAGCCTTCATGTGGTTGTTGGGTTTTGAATTTAGGACCTCTGCTTGCTCCAGTCAACCCTAATTGCTCCAGTCAGCCCCATTCACTCAGTCCCTGCTCGCTTCAAAGATGTTATTTATTATTATAAATAAGTACACTGTAGCTGTCTTCAAATAAACCAGAAGAGGGCATCAGATCTCATTACCAGTGGTTGTGAGCCACCATGTGGTTGCTGGGATTTGAACTCAGGACCTTCAGAAGAGCAGTCAGTAAGTACTCTTACCAGCTGAGCCATCTCTCCAGCCCCTGCCCTCACCTTCTGAGCTCACTGTCTGTCTGTGCAAGTACTCCATAGGGTAGATGTGGAGATCTGAGCATCGCTGGTAGGGCTTGGTTCAATTATCAGAATCATAATGATAAACTTAATACTTTCTAATGTGTTAAATAAGGAAGAGATTCCTCATTTGCAGAGGAATTTGCATGAGTACACGTTAGCTTGAAATTTGTAGCACCTGTGAATTTCTTTCAGGGGAAGGAAGCCAGCACCCATTTGGAGCTATGAATATTGTGCGAACCCCATCTGTTGCCCAGATTGGAATTTCGGTGGAATTGTTGGACAGTCTGGCTCAGCAGACTCCTGTAGGCAGTGCTGCTGTGTCCTCGGTTGACTCCTTTACACAGGTGATGCACACAGATTTCATTCCTGTTCCCCCGCCCCCATTATGGTATATTTCACAAAATTGTATATCTCTGTGTGGTGTTTAAAATAATGTCCTGGTATATGTCTATTTTGTGAAGTAACTAAAGCTAGGTAACATATCCACAGTGTTGCATTCTTCGCTGTGTAAGCACATTTCTATTTATTTATTTATTTATTTATTTATTTATTTATTTATTTATTTATTTATTTATTTATTATATGTAAGTACACTGTAGCTGTCTTCAGACACTCCAGAAGAGAGAGTCAGATCTTGTTACGGATGGTTGTGAGCCACCATGTGGTTGCTGGGATTTGAACTCCAGACCTTTGGAAGAGCAATCGGGTGCTCTTACCCACTGAGCCATCTCACCAGCCCCTGCAGTACACTTTCAATGTGTAATCTTCTGTTATACATATTCTTTGCAGCTTTGACCAACACCTCCCAATTTCCCTTAACCTACAGATAACCATTCTTCTGTCTGCTTCTGTAAGCTTATAAAAATTTTGAGCCTGTAAATAACTTGTATTTTTATTGACATTTTATTTTAAGTATATAAAGTATAGAGAATAAGCTAGGTATTCTACAATTTGTATTATGTACTTACTCTTGTCAAGGTTTTTTTTTTTTTTTCTTCTTCGAGACAGGGTTTCTCTGTATAGCCCTGGCTGTCCTGGAACTCACTTTGTAGACCAGGCTGGCCTCGAACTCAGAAATCCACCTGCTTCTGCCTCCTGAGTGCTGGGATTAAAGGCGTACGCCACCACGCCCGGCTTGTCAAGCATTTTTAAAAGTACAGATAAATACAAAGAAGTAGACAGAATAAGGTAAGAGCTATCCTTGTAGATTTAAGCTCCACCCCCCCTTTGTTATATTCTCTCATATCTACTAATTTCTGGATTTCTCCAACCCATTTCCTTTGTATACTTTTTCTTTCCAGTTCTAATTTATGCCCAGAGTCTGCAAGTATTTTTTTAAAAGATTTATTTATTTATTATTATGTATGTGAGTACACTGTAGCTGTACAGATGGTTGTGAGCCTCCATGTGATTGCTGGAATTTGAACTCAGGAAATTTGGAAGAGCAGTTAGTGCTCTTAACCACCGAGCCATCTCTCCAGCCCGAGTCTGCAAGTATAAATCACACCATTGTGACATTCACTGGTTTTTCCTTTTTTTAAAACATTTTTTTCTACCATAAATTTGTTATTTGGGTCTCATGTAATCTGCTTGTATTGTTTTCTTTTATAGTTAGTACTGGTTTCTTTATTCATCTTCTGTGTTGAATTATTTGTTTTATTTTTTCTGGCCCATTGTTTTAATGATTAGCCTCCCACTCCAGAGTAAACAACACTTTTGTCCTATATAATGTCACCTATATTCAATTATATTTTGGGCTTTTTTACTGTAGGTAGTTCATGTTCACATGCCTCTTTGACAAAATTTTATTTCCCTTTTTGTTGTTTTGAGACGAGGTCTCACTATGTAGCTCTGGCTGGCCTGGAATTTACTATGTAGATCAGGTTGGCTTCAAACCACAGAGATCCACTTGACTCTGCCTCCTGAGTGTCGTTATTAAAGGTGTGTACCACCACTACCCAACTGCCAGTTAAGGGTCTCTCTTTCTCTCTCTCTCTCTCTCTCTCTCTCTCTCTCTCTCTCTCTCTCTCTCTCTTTCTTTCTTTTTTTGTTTTTATGAGATAGGGTTTCTCTGTTTGTAACTTTGTCCTGGAATTCACTCTTAGATCAGGTTGGCCTTGAACTCGCAGAAATCTAATGCCAGTTAAGTCTTAATGTCTAATAGTCCAAGTTCCTTCTCCTCATCAGACAGAATAGGCCTAGATATTCTTCCTAATAATTTTAATAGCTTTATTGCGTTCTAGACATTAGTACCTTGTTAAATTGTATGAATATTTTTATTTGAATTTTGTTGAAAGTAGCATTGACCTTGCATTTAGTTTTGGGCACCTTGGTTACCTTTCTTTACACATTGTCTACCTATCTGTGTCAGAAAAGGAAAGAAAGGAAAAAAAGTCTTTTTGCTGGTGTGGAGGGTGACTGCGAACTTTGTTTCTAATAGTAACCCTTTGGTTTGTGACCTCACTAATTCTTGACATTAATGATCCCTTACTGGTAGATCCTTGAATTGTATTCCTTCCATCTCATAAATGAGCAGGTGTTAGTGGGCACATATGTGCTGTGGTGATTGTGGAGGTAGAAGACAACTTTTGTGAGTTGGTTCTCTTTTACCACACTGGGTTCCTGTGATAGAACCCAGGCCATCACCTTTCATGGCACCTTCCCTTCCCTTCCGAACCACCTCTCTGGCCTGGAAGGTTGGAAGTGCTACTTTGGTGAACCCAAAGTCACACTGCCTTTAATTTTTTAACTTTAAGGTTCATTGCCTTTAAGACCATTTAATTTTCATTAAGAATTAATGAGTTTACTTCTAATTTCTACTATCGACATTAGCAGGATATTAGTAGATTTGATCATTTTAGGATCAGTGAAAAGAGACAGATTAACAACTGGGAGAAATGGCCATCCTGCTCTCGTTTACAGTAATGGGACCAGTAGCATTTCTCCCCCACCAGCAGCCCTCTCTCCCCTCCCCTCCCCTCCCCTCCCCT
>NC_034590.1:61092801-61096656 GCF_900095145.1 Mus pahari | reverse complement strand
CCCCCCCCCCCAAAAAAAAAATACTTAAGCTTTTATATTTCTGTCAAAGGCCTTGTAGAGGGGGTTATTTTTTATATGAGAAAACATGATGGTTGAAGGAAAAGGGGGCATACATATACAGAGGTGAAAGAGGTTCAAAGAAATCTGCCTGTTACAGCCTCTCAAGTGCTGGAATAAAAAGTTTGTGCCACCACACCTGGCTGTCTTAGAACGTATATTCCTTAAACCAAGTTAATACGTGAATACTTTAAAATAAAAGTATTGATCTAAACTGCACATTTAATGTAACTAGCTAACATCAACTATTAACTTTTCAGTTCACACAGAAGATGTTGGACAACTTCTACAATTTTGCTTCATCATTTGCTCTTTCTCAGGCTCAGATGACACCAAATCCATCAGAAATGTTCATCCCAGCAAATGTGGTTCTGAAATGGTATGAGCCAATTCCAATCTCTTGTATTCAGACTTTAGTAACTATGTATACTTGCCTGTGAATATATATATCTTCTTTGAGAGGTAAACATAGTCTTTTATTGTGGATATCAACATGTGTTAATATATCGCATGCTAATACTGTCTGTTCTGTAGCATTCAGGTCTGGAATAGTTCATATCCTAAATATCCTATTACATAGTAGCCACTCCCTAATGAGTTAATCCATAGAGTTAGGGAAAGATAGTTGTCTATGTTTTAGATGACTCTTAAGGGTATATGTTGAGTTAGAAGTACTATATTGATACTTGAACAATGGATCAAAACATTTTCTCCCAGGGGCTGGAGAGATGACTCTGATCAAGAGCACTTGCTGCTTTTATAGTGGACCTGGGTTCAGTTCCCAGCACCCACAACTGATTGTAACTCTACTTTCAGAGGAAGGATCTGATGTCCTCTTCTGGCCCCAGTAGATATCACACATACATACAAAAGAGTAAAGTACTTTTACATAAAATAAAAATAGAAATATGTATAAACAAAATCGCAAGGCAACCAGGCATCTTGTGGTTCACACTACACCTTGAACATAATGACTATTAAATTATTATTCTCCAGTTTCCTATGTTTTGCAGGGTTTAATTTCACTTTGAATGTCCCAGTGAGAAGATGTTTAGGAAGCTTTGTAGGCAGTAGTACCCTGCTGCAGCAGGGGGCACCCGGACAGAGCGGATTGCGTTTTGTCCCAGTGCTGCTGTGACTTTGAGCAGATTACTTTCAGGAGTCCGCAGTCTCTGCGATGATGGTTCCTTGACTTTCTCACATGGGCTCGGTCTGGATGCGGAGGTCGTGGTGATGGCTGCTCACTGCCAAGAGCGGTCAGTTCCATCTCACCTCAGGCCACCGCTCTTGCTCTTGTACTAACTCCCAGGGTTGCTTTCTCCCTTTTTATCACAGTGTTTTAGAAATGTCATAAAAAGTATTGTTGATAAAGTTATTTAATACGTTATGAAATTGTGATTGAAATGTTCTTATACAAATTTGGATTTTCTTTTCTAGGTATGAAAACTTTCAAAGACGACTAGCACAGAACCCTCTCTTTTGGAAAACATAATTTGAATAAAATAACTTGTCATGTAAAAGCATGAAGTCAAAAGGGTCATGAAACCTACCTTTCAAAAAAAAAAAACCTGCTTAGTGACTATGAGACTTATAAAAACCCTTATAAAAATTAGAACCATTGAATGAGGAAAATGTTCAATATTAATTACCTTCTCCCTTATAAGTGTGACATACTTCTTGGAGGCAAACATTTTGTATCAACTGTCATTCATTTCTTAAAATAAACCCTACTCACAGTAGTAGTAGTTGAAATACCATTGCATGTGTAACCTTTTCGTTTATTCTCGCAGTACTTTGCTAGGGTAGGTGACTTTGTTGCTTGGTTTTAAGGGTCTCATGGCCCAGGATGGCCAGTAATTAGTGCTATTACAGGCTTTATCCATCATGCCCAGTTTAATGTAGTTAACTTTAAATCAAATATTCATAATTGGGGAACGTTTTGTTTTGTTTTTTGTTTTTCGAGACAGGGTTTCTCTGTGTAGCCCTGGCTGTCCTGGAACTCACTCTGTAAGACCAGGCTGGCCTTGAACAATTGAGGAACTTTTGAAAAACATCAAATAGGTATTTTAGGATGGGAAGATTATCTTCTAGGAGTATTTCTCTTTTTTTCTTTTTTGTTTTTTGTTTTTGAGACAGGGTCTCATGTGGTCCAGGCTAGTCTCCCACTCCCTCTGTAGTTGAGAATGCCCAGCCCCTGCCTCCAGAGTGCTGGCCTTACAGGACATACAACCACATTTGTTTTAGGAAGAATTTCTTATGATTAGCAAGCTGTTTTTCAATCAAGAGTGGTTGGCTGTGAGTTTTTATATCTGCAGATTGATATGTTTTTATTTAATAAAATTTCTATGTTTAATACCAGTGAACTTTTATTGAATATGGTCAACATTAGTAGAAACTTATATAGAGAGAGTGTACCTTTGCATATGAAGTGAAAACATTCTGTCTCACAAAGATTCATAATGGTGAAGCATACTGCTGACGATCGCCAAGATCTTAACTATAAGGAAAGCTCGATATGTTGGCTTACTCGTCCAAGGAGCATGCATAGCAGAGGAGCCACAGCACCCCTCTATAAAAAGGGAACCTAGCAGTTTTGGAGCCTTGAGTTAATTTTATCCTGTTTTGGCAGATTATTTTAAAATATTGGGAATCTTTAAAATACATGAACTGGTGCAGAGTCATTTGTTAGAGCAGTTTGCGGTCTTCTGTTGAAACAGGGATCTAGTTTAACTGCACACCCAGCCTGCCCTGTGGAAATTCCTTGCATGTCAGAGTCTGGTTGACTTTACCTATGATGTGACTTTTCTCCCGAATTATTCTCAGTTCTCTCTCTTCTTGAGCTAGAATCCTAGGTTATTGGGTTATGATTGTATATAGTGATTATGCTCAGTCCATCTTGTTAATAAATGATTGTTGTTCAGTCATGTACCTTGACAGTGGCTATACAACAGCTTTTGCTACCCAAGACAAAAAGCATTAATCAATTTCAAAATAATCGACAGAACCAGAATGATTATTCTACCAGCATATGTGTAACTAGGACTCTAGGTTATCAAACCCAGACTTTAAAACTGACTCACAGGTCAACTGAGTATTCTAGTCATGTAGCTACTTGTTTTTACCTAGTCAAAAATCTGTTCTGGGGCTGAGAGATTGTCCAGTGGTTAGAGAGCACCTGCTGTTCTTTCAGAGGACATGAGTTTGGTTCCTAGCACACACATAGTGGCCCACAATCATCTGTAACTACAGCGACAGAGAATCTGACACTTTCTGTTCCCCAAGGATACCAGATATGCATGTTGTGCACAAACATATGCGCAGGCAAAACACCCATATATATTAAGCAGAAATGAATAATCTTAAAAAAAAATCTGTTCTGCCTATTCAATGATTTGATAGATAGAGGTACAAGTTATTTAACACAAACTGTTTCCTTGGTTTGGTAACAGGACATAAGACAGTATAATTGTCTATGACAGTTCTGGGTCAATACATATAAACTAGTTTGTTTGGCTTCCTAAGCAGGTGGTGAGAGTTAAATTTTGGATGACCTTTTCTAGTTGGGTTATTCTTGCTCTTGCAATGGCATTTGGCCTAGCATGAACAAATGAGTTTCCATTTCCAAGAACTTTCAAATATGGCATATACTTCTGGCATGTTGGACATGCATAGTTATTCCCAGAGAAAAAAGAAAGAAGAGAAGAAAGTATCTGAATGATTAAAAAATTATTCTGGGGCTGGTGAGATGGCTCAGTGGGTAAGAGCACCCGATTGTTCTTCCAAAGGTCCTGAGTTCAA
>NC_034590.1:61075265-61092491 GCF_900095145.1 Mus pahari | reverse complement strand
GGCTGTCCTGGAACTCACTTTGTAGACCAGGCTGGCCTCGAACTCAGAAATCCGCCTGCCTCTGCCTCCCAAGTGCTGGGATTAAAGGCATGCACCACTACGCCCGGCTAAGTAATTTCTTTTTTAAAAAATTTATTTTTATTCTTTAATCCTTTTTTACAGTCCAGACCTTATCCCCTTCCTGGTCTACTCCCTGACCGCTCCCTATCCCATACCTCCTTTCCCCCTCCCCCTTCTTGAAGAGATAAGGAATTTCTAATGGTACATAAAATAATGGGAACATTAAAATCATTTATTTTTGATCTTTTAGTGTATATTTTTTAGAATAGTCCAAGATATCTAAGGAAGTACCAAGGGGAATGATGATAGTGGATTGGAGAGATAGCTAAGTGACTGAAAGCTCGGACTGTTCTTGCAGAGGACCCAAGTTCATTCCCAGCCCCCATGTTGGGTGGCTCAGCATCCCCTGTAACCCAGCTTCAGGGGACCTGACACCTCTGGCCTCTGTAGACATATACACAAATTTAAAAATAATAAATCTTTTTAAAAAAGAAAAATGTTCTTATGAAACATAGAACATAGATATCAATAACATTATTCTTAGAGCCCAAAAAGATGGAAGCAACACAGTTGTCCATCAACGGAGAATGGATATGGTGTTCTTTGTTCCCATGATGGCATATTTTATTTGCAATAGAAAAGGATGAATTAGGGCTGGAGAAATGGTTCAGTTGTTAAGAGGACTGACTGCTTCCAGAGGTCCTGAGTTCAATTCCCAGCAACCACATAGTGGCTCACAATCATCTGTAATGGGATCTGATGCCCTCTTCTGGTGTGTCTGAAGACAGTGGTGACAGTGTATTCACATATGTAAAATAAAATCTTAAAAAAAATAAATTATACATAGCTATGGCATGGAAAATCTTGAAAACATGGTAAGTGAAGGAAACCAATACTAAAAGACTACATACTGATTTAATTTGAAAAAAAATATCTAGAAAAGGCAAATCTGGAGACAGATCAGTGGTTGCTTCAGGCCACTGTGAGTTACAGGGTAGGATTAACTGTTACTAGAAATGAGACTGCTTTGGGGGAGGATGGAAGTATTCCAGAATAAAAAAGAAAAAAGTTATAAAACAGAAACAATGCTCTGAAAGTCAGACTGGATACTGCTGGCACAGCTTTGAGTGGACTAAAAGTACTGCATCCTTTAAATGGGGAATCGTGTATGTAGATTATGTCTTAAAGCTTTTTAAAAACCAAGGAATGTTGAAATAAATATGTACACAGAAGTCATGGAAAAATATAGAAGCTACAGAAATAAAAGAATTCTTGATGCTTTTAACTTTTATTTTTTTCCTCAAAGTATTGTAACAATGAGGATAAGGAGTGGCAATTAGAGACTGAAACCCAGAACGGCATTTGCAGGAACTTAAGTGATTGCCAGTGGTCTGTGAGGCTGAGCCAGCACCTGCAGTTGAGTGTTGTGGGGAGTGGAGCCCGGTGGAGGCCACGGAGTCATTTGGGGCATTACCTGAATAGGAGAGGGGGACTTCTCTTCCTGTCACTCTTTGCTACTTGGCTGCCACGAGGTGAGCTAACCTTCACCATGTGCTTCTATGACACATCTTTCTTTGGTCCTCAGAGCAACAGGGCCGAGCCACCGTATACTGAAACCTTAGAAACTGAACCAAAATAATCTTCCTTTTAAAAGTTGGTCGTTGTATGGCTTCTCGGCCTTTTGGCTAAGATCATGTGTAAAAGTTGGTTGTTGTATGGCTTCTCGGCCTTTTGGCTAAGATCATGTGTAAAAGTTGGTTGTTTTGTACCAGTAGCAGAAGTTAACACTCCCTTGTTCTAGGTTCTGTGTCAAACCATGAGCATACTGAAAATATCCAAATGGCTAGGAAACGTTTTAAAGACCTATTTATTTTTCTTTTTGTTAACAAAGTCTCCCCCCCCCCCCCAGACAAGGTCTCAAGTATGTAGCTCTGGCTGTCTTGGAATTCACTATGTAGACTAGGCTGGTCTTGAACTCAAGCGAGATCTACCTGCCTCTGCCTCCCAAGGGCTAGCAGCTTCAATACAATTTTAAAAATTAATCTCTGCGATAGAGATGTTCCATAGCTCTTTTTTCTAGTGTGCTGGATGTAGGTGTTGACTGAGTCTGTCCTTTGGCCCTTCAGACAATTTTGACTTAAGTGTTTCTCTTGTCTCCATTGACTAACCTTCCCCAAATTCAGGGATAATACTAGATGCTGGTGGATATCTTTTATGGTTGAACTCACTGGGTTCCTTTGAGATGTGGATAAAAAGATATAAGAAGAATTAAGCCGGGCATGGTGGTGCACTCCTTTAATCCCAGCACTTGGGAGGCAGAGGCGGTCAGATTTCTGAGTTCGAGGCCAGCCTGGTCTACAGAGTGAGTTCCAGGACAGCCAGGGCTACACAGAGAAACCCTGTCTTGAAAAAAACAAAACAAAACAGAAAAAAGATTTAAAAGTTTGCTTGGAATTTTTCAGATTTTAGGTATTCCAAAACAACTTTAGGATCCATGACTTCAATACCCAGCTTTTTAAAAACAAAACAAAACCAACCAAACAAAAAACTAGAGTCATTGAGATGGCTAGGCATGTACAGGTACTTCATACATAATCTTGCCAACCTGAGTTTAAGCCCTGAAGGAGAGAACCCACTCCACAAAGTTGTCTTTTGAGGCATGCGCAAAAACATGCCTCCCCGGCTCCATCTTCTTCTTCTTCTTCTTCTTCTTTTTTTTTTTTTTCGAGACAGGGTTTCACTGTGTAGCCCTAGCTGTCCTGGAACTCACTCTGTAGACCAGGCTGGCCTCGAACTCAGAAATCCACCTGCCTCTGCCTCTGCCTCCCAAGTGCTGGGATTAAAGGCGTGTGCCACGCCCGGCCCGCTCCATCTTCTACACATTGAGACTTTTCACTGTCAATAATGCGATCATCATAATTCTATAAATTGTTTTGTATTTCAATAGTGGGACTAGTCGATTCCACTTTCCTGACACCCCCCCCCCCACACACACAACAGCATCCACTTAGGAAATAAAACCTCCTAGAAGAGACAAATTCCCATTAAGGAAAATAAACTTACCAGATGCTGTTTAACAACTAGCCTGGCAATAAAGCTCCATGGTGACAGTCTTTGGGCCTGTGTTTTCAACTTCATGACAAGTATCTTTTCCAGATGGCAGACAACCACTCCCAATAGAATTTAAGCCAGCATTCTTAGGGATGCTCCAGTAGCCAATATCTTGAGGAAGACAGGCAATCAGGTCTTTCACTTGCAAGATGGCAATGGAAAGTGCATAACTTCTTCCCAAAACAATAAGGAAGCTGGATTTATTACTGCTGTCACAAACAACATCTGGGTATTGTACTGGGCTGTCTCCTGAATCAAACTTCCAGCACCTTCATGAGTGCAGCGGTGCCTGCTTATAAATGATCGCCACAGCTGGGCTCATTGAAGACTGGCCTCTCGTAGGAGGAGGACTAGGAAGGGTCATACAGAGTACCCTCCCCGCCCCCTACTCTTCCCAACCAGGCTCTTGTGGTTGACCTCGGGGAGGAGCTAGAAGTAAATAGGTTGGGAAAGATTAGAGAGGAGACTATGTGGCCATTGGGGAGGAGTTAATTTAAGCTGGGTGTAGATCTTCCAGTGTGTTTGCTTTAGGGTCACCCACTCTTTTGTGCATAACCTTTACCCCCCATTGCTATATAAAAAAGCCTAATTGACCCATTGATTTTCCAGAGTGAACTTTGGTGGAGTTATACATTGGAGCCTTCAGAAAAGAGGTAGATGGTTATGTCTCCACAGGGAAGGAATTTTGGCAGCACTGAGGGTTGTTGAGGTAGAAAATGGGGAAAGATGAGGAATAGCCTGAACTTAATTTGTGATGCCTATAGGCTAAGCTAAAAACCCAGAGACTTAGAGTTCAAGACTCTGGGAACTAGACTTGTGGCTTAAGGTCTTAAAAGCCAGAGGCTTAGAGCTGAAGATATTCAGACTAAATACTGGCTAGAAGCTGTGGCTCATGGCCCCAAGAAACAATTATTGTTCCAATCTTCAAAGTACAAGCAGCTCTTGATGCACAAGGCTTACTGCTCTGGGCTTTGAGTGACATATCCCTGCTGGCACCTAGTTAAAGTTCCCATGGTTTGGATGACAGACTCTTAAGCCTTGGTAGCTTCCAGGACATCTAGTGATTGGGGCTTGTGGGTCTTATCTTTGGGTCTTTGTAACCCCTTCTATAGTTTTAGCTAATTTCTGCCACTGGTCAGTCTGAGAAACTTCAGCTACTTCATTGCAGCTGCTTGGGTAGGCCTGGGGCTAGTTTAAACCACTATGGTGATAAAGATCACAAGGGGTCATGTGGAAGATGCCCTTTATTTGGGCCTGATAACAGAATACCAAGGAGAATAGAGCAGAGAGAAGTCGTCAGTAGACAGGCCTGAAAAGAGTGGGAAATAGATTGCTTAGATTGCCTGATAGGGACTATGTTTGTGTACAGGCTACATAAGCTGCTTCATAGAGCATAATTCATGACAAGCCTTATATAACAGGCCAGTCATAGGCCTCAGAAGACCAGACACTGGTTCTTATTGTACCAACCACAGGTATTTTGTGATTTCACCAGGAAATGTTCTCCCATCCTGCAAGGGGAACAGAGTCATCCAAAATTTGCCAAGGCTTGTTTGAATAGTGTGCAAAATTGTTGTCATGACTGGAGCAAGTTGTCTCTGAGGTTTTTTTTTTTTTTTTTAAAGATTTATTTATTTATGTAAGTACACTGTAGCTGTCTTCAGACACTCCAGAAGAGGGTGACAGATCTTGTTAAGGATGGTTGTGAGTCACCATGTGGTTGCTGGGATTTGAACTCTGCACCTTTGGAAGAGCAGTTGGGTGCTCTTACCCGCTGAGCCATCTTACCAGCCCCGTCTCTGAGGTTTTAAGAACTGTTCACCATTCTCATTTTGCTCTCATGAACCTAAAGCTGCCCTTTAAAAAGTCTCTGAAAGAGGAAAATCAAAACAAAATAACCTGTTTGGTGAAAGGATTGAGAAACCTGGGTAAAGTCTTCAGCAACGAAGGATAAGTTTGTTTTCAGCATAGATGGATGGATGAGCAGATGGATAATTTCACAAGGGTGTGATTAAGAACCTCCGAGAAGAAGGATTTCCACATGTGCTACAACGGGAATGACATCGGCCAGTTACAAAACAAAGAACAAATGGTTCCACTTCCCTGAAGTACCTAGCATCAGTCATAGGAACTGAAAGGGAAATGGTAGTTATCGAGGTGTGCATGTAGGGGAGAGGTATGGGGGTAGGTTTCAGTTTTTCAAAAGTAAGTTTTGGGTATTGGCTGGAAACAATGTAAATAAACCTAATACCATTGTATTTACTCTTAGAATGGTTAAGGTTTTAAATTTGTGTATGTGTGTTTTCTAATTTAAAATAAAAATATAGATCTGTGGCCAAAAGTTACCATTTATAATGTCAAAAGTGTTGTTTTATATACCAGGCTTTTATTGGAATTTCATTAGGGATTATTTGCTCACCTGCTTCACTATTTTGGTTATATCTTCATGTACTTATCAAGCCTAGTAAGGGGGCTTTGTAAGCAGCTGCTTGCTCATGGTTAAGTTGTTCTCGAAGAACTCGGATAGTGAGAAGTCAAGACAGAAAAACGTACTGGGTTCTTCAGATAATTGCTTTTCCATTTGCAGCATGGGAGGGCCTGAGAATAAAAGCTTGCCTTTGCCTTCATAATTGATAGCAGACCTGGAGTGTGCATGGACAGACTTGAAGAGGAGAGGAAGGGACAGAAGGAAAAACGAATGGAGTTCTAGAGAGAGAGAAAGAAGCTAATGCAAACATTCCTTTCAAGAGTCCAGAGAACCATATTAGAGCAATCTCCCAATGCTGTAAACTAGACATGCGACATGTGTGAGGAGCAGTGCTGGGGACATTGCTAAAGGACCCCTAGGAAGGAACTGCCACAAAGTTTCATGGGGGTGGTTCTGAAATAAGACCTGGAGACTAAACTAGAAATGATGGAATGTTAAAAAATTCAAAGGATTATAGCATGAACTCAAAATCTTACATGATGTTTACATTTACACACTATTAGAGCATCTGTCCCTTTCATTGAAAGAAGTGCAGTATGCATTTGATTATGTTTAATATCCCAGATTTGTGATATGGAAACAAAGATGAGGAAATAAGTAAGACACAGTTCTCCTCTGTGACCACCTGTGGTATGGAAAAGATATATATATATATATATATATATATATATATATATATATTTTTTTTTTTTTTTCCTTATGTAGTTCTGGCTGTCCTGGATCTTGCTCTGTAGACCAGGCTGGCCTCAAACTCACAGAGATCCTCCTACCTCTGCCCCTGAGTTTTGGGATTGAAGAGGTGTGCCAGCATTGCTCAACTAGTTTTTCAAGTTTTAATTCTGTGGCTGGGATGTGGCTCTGTCTATGAAGGGCAAGCATGAGAACGTGACTTTGATTCCTAGCACCCAAGTGAAAATTAGGATGTCATAGCTGTCATCTTGACAGAGTCTAGAAGCACCCAGCAGATGGGCATTTGAGTGCGCCTGTGGGGATTATCTTGGTTGGCCTGACTGAGGTGGGAAGACCTTCCCTCTGTGGGTAGTGTCATTTCCTGGACTGTATCATTGGATAAAGGGATCTGAGCAGCGTCATGAAGTCATTGCTCTCTTCTCTGCCAACGTAATGTGAGCATTCGCTTCCAGCTCCTGCCTAACTTCCCTGCCATGATGGACTATACAGTAAACTGAGCTTAAATAACTGCTTTTTCTTTGAAGATGTGTTTTTCAAAACAGTAAAAGGAGATGAAAGTATGACACCAGGTGTGGTAGTGCCTGTCTGTGACACTGGCACTGAGAAGGTAGAGTCAGGAGGATTTGAATAGAGAATAAAACGGGGGTCAACAGACATAGGGGCAACTGAGGATAAACTGGTCCCTCATGGTTAGCTTTGGACCCTACCTCCTAATTCCCCGGTAGCACTAAAAAGGTAAACATCATCTTTGTCACTCCTTAGGCTTCCTGGTCCCAAAAATGGGTTGTCTCTGGTCTTGGGTGAGAGCATGACATTCTGATGTGTCCCAAAGATTAAAACATTACATACTATTGTCTCTATCCTAAAGAGTTGGGCCTGTCAATCACCTGGCCTGGAGTCTACCCCCTAGGAAAGGTGATTTAGCTGTGGAAGTGCTAAGGATCTCAGAATACTCGTTGTCGTCCTAATGAGATATCACACTTATCTTTCCCAGAAGTCTCTCTGTGAAGGCACTGAGAAGAGCCTGTCCACTTTCTGACTCCAAACTCAGGAGACCCTAACTCTCCCCCTTCCTTCTGTCTCCCTTCTTTCAGATGCCCAGAGCCCAGGCATGCTTTCCCTAGCACTCGGGACTTTCTCCGTTGTCCTTTGAGCTCCCCACTCCTTTGGGCTGTCATGTGCTTGCCTGCAGACCTTCGTTGCTAAGACATGCCAACTTTGTAGGACCTTAGTTCAAAGGGGCATAGCTTTCTCTTCTCCATTTCTCAACTGCTGTAAACCATTGAGATTAACAGCTTGTCTACTCTTATTTTAGACAAGTGACATGAACATTCTTCTGAGACTGTTCCTGAATTCTTTTATTATCAACACTAGGAACTAGAGGCTGGAGAGATGGCTCAGCGGTTAAGGGCACTGGCTGCTCTTACAGAGATTCTGAGTTCAATTCCCAGCAACCACAGGGTGGCTCACAACCATCTTTGATGTGATCTGATGCCCTCTTCTGGCATGCAGGTGTACATGTAGGTAGAGCGCTCATGTACTCATAGACATATAAACAAACAAACAAATCAAGTAATCAGCCAATTAATCAAGACTTAGAACCCCAAAGGGGAATTTTAATTTTCCCAGAAATGTGGGGTATCCTGCTCTATCATTCTCTTTCTTGTTCCCCAGTATGGTCTGTCACTGAGCCTGGTGGCCATCCTTTCAGCTAGACTGGTCAGTAAGTCCCAGGGATTTCCCTGTCTCGGCCCAAGTCACAGCTGTGCTGGGCCATACCTGGCTTTTTACGTGAGTGCTTGGGGATCTGAATTCTGCCTCTTGTGCTTGCCAGCCAGTGTTCCTTACTCACCAAGCCATGCCTCTGCTCCAAGTTCTTTTCTCTAAGTATTAGCTAGCCCTTACTAGAATCCAGAGCTGCCCTTCACTAATGGGTCAGCTGAATTCTCCCCAGTTGATGGAATCCAAGGTAGAGATCTCACACTTGACATTAACATAAGGTAGAGAGCAGCACTTGGCATTAACTGTTCTCTCCCTCAGCTTGTGAAAGAGCCTGCTCAAGCTGTCAGGAACCAAACAGCACAAGAACAAATCTTGCTTCTGTTCTCTTTATGGAAGCCACTCCTCGGCACCAGATAGAGTTCCAGCCCCTTTGTATCTCTTAAACTCTCTTGCCAGATGTTCCCACTGGATGTGGGCGTGCATGCCTCCTGCTCCCATCTGCGTTGTATCTATATGTTCCTCTCTGGAGGGAGGGAGGATCTCTATGGGGAGTGGGGGTGGGGGAGAATAGGGCCAGCTGAGGAGTCCTTGTCAGCTGCAGCTGTTTTTCTCCTAAAGTGAAAGATTTGATGTGCTGTTAGGTGGATTAATTTCTATCCCAGAACCACATAATCTAATCTACATTAGGCAAGTCTGCCTGATCTTCCTACTGGCATTTGTCCTTCCTCTGGGTTTTGAAGGATCATCATGTTAAGAGCTTGCGGTCCTGCTGGAACCACGTGGGTAACTTAAGCTAGGCTTTAAATAGGTCTCTTTCATCTGACCACGTCGAGGGAGAGTGGATAGCCTGCCTCTGTTGATACCACCGCAATAGTCTGACATTTAGTTGTTTTTATAAATTTGTCAACGACAAGGTCACAGACGTTGCCGTGCGTTATTTTGAGGGAGTTATTGGAAGTCCGTGGGGGTGTGGGGGTGGACGCTACACAGTGAGAGAAGCTGCAAGAGTCAGACAGGAAGGAAAGGAGGGCCGTATGAGCCCTGACCGTTTCCTTTGATTGGTAGAGAGGAAAACGTGCCGCCTCTGCATGACTACCTTTCAGATTTTCCTGCCGTCAGTGTCTGAACCCCTGAGTCTCCTTCTCACGTGAGCTTTGGTTGCTTACCTGGCCCCTGGTCCTGCTGAGACAGGGAGGGTACGGGCTGTTCCCTTCAGCTTCTGGAACGCCGTGTGGTCACTGGGAAATGTGTCACACCGAGATCATGCACAACACGGGTGTGTGAGTTCCAAAAGAACCTGTGGATGTTCTTAAGGGGTCAGAACACTGCAAACGCAAGCCAGCATATTCCTACCATCAAATAACCAAAACGTAGGAGAAAAGGATGGAAGATTTAGGAAGTGACAAAACGAGAGGAGGGGAAATGAAAGAAGATAGGAATCCGGAGAAGATGGCTTGGCCATACTTAACCCACTCATGCAGACCACGGCGGCTTTTTTCCCTCTTCACTGTGGTTCTCAACCTTCCTAATGCTGGGACTCTTTAATACAGTTCCTCGTGGTGTGGTGAGCCACAACCATAAAATGATTTCGTTGCTACTTCATAACTGTAATTTTGCTACTGCTATGAATCATAATGTAAACGTCTAATATGTGACCCCTGTGGGGGTCGTGACTCACAAATTGGGAACCGCTGTGACTAACAGGATTTTACAAGGCCTCTGAAAGCTGGAGTACCAATTAGGCAATCTAGAAGTAGTTACCCTCTATCACCACTAGGTGGCGCTTTACAAAGGGCGCGTATGCAGGGATCCTGGCAAAAATGTTCAGCACATCTTAGCAAGCTTGCTTAAATTTCATTCAAGAAACATTGAAGAAATTCAAGTCCCGAGGAGGGTTACTTAACCCAGGTATAGGTAACGGTTGTAGGTTCGTAATAACATCCGAGACTTGTGTACAAAGGTGGAGTAGAGGTTGGAATGAGAACTCCAATTTAAGAAAATCCTATGTGGTGGTGGCTCATGACTTTAATTCCAGCACTCAAGAGGTGGAGGTAGGCAGATCTCTGAGTTGGAGACCAGCCTGAACTACAGAGTGAGTTCCAGAACAGTCAGGATTCCACAGAGAGACCCTGTCTTGAAGAAATAACCGCAACAAGCAAAGGAATGGAGAATCGGTGAAAAGAAGAAGAAAGAAGAAGAAGAAGAAGAAGAAGAAGAAGAAGAAGAAGAAGAAGAAGAAGAAGAAGAAGAAGAAGAAGAAGAAGAAGAAGAAGAAGAAGAAGANAAGAAGAAGAAGAAGAAGAAGAAGAAGAAGAAGAAGAAGAAGAAGAAGAAGAAGAAGAAGAAGAAGAAGAAGAAGAAGAAGAGGAAGAGGAAGAGGAAGAGGAAGAGGAAGAGGAAGAGGAAGAGGAAGAGGAAGAGGAAGAAGAAGCCACGAATTGTAAGAGAACAAGTAGGGGTGTATAGGAAAGGTAGAGGTGGAAGGTGATGATGGTGTAATTATATTATCATTTCAAAACAACAACAACAACAAAAAGGAAGAGAAGGCAAGCTTCCCAGGTGTGTGGAATGTGTAGATTTAGACTATATTATGGTGATTTTATTGTTTGGCTTTGATTGGGTTTTCAGATCTTAGGTAGGGCCCCGACCCTGGGAAGTAGGCTGTGTGGAATATCTACCTTGGCTATACCTCTAATAGTCCCCACCACTGGGGACTGGAGAGATGGCTCGGTGGTTTAGAGCTCTTGCTGCTTTAGCTGAGGACCAAAGCTTGGTTCTCAGAACCTATGTCAGGTGTCTCAGCCACCTGCAACTCCAGCTCCAAGGAACCTGACACCTGTCCTTCACAGGGACACCCCCACACACACACTTCCCAGCACTCAGGACGCACACGCGCGCACACGCTTTCCTCTCTACCAATCAAAGGAAACGGTCAGGGCTCATACGGCCCTCCTTTCCTTCCTGTTTGACTCTAGCAGCTTCTCTCACTGTGCAGCATCCCCCTCCCCCCCACGGACTTCCAATAACTCCCTCAAAATAATGCACGGCAACGTCTGTGACCTTGTCACTGACAAATTTATAAGAACAACTAAATGTCAGAGGCACATACACACAGAGGCACACACACACACACACACACACAGAGGCACATGCACACACAGTGACACAGACACAGACACACACACACATACACATACACATACACATATTAAAAATATATATATTTTGAGACAATGTTTCTCTGAGTAGCTCTGGCTGTCCTGGAGCTTGCTATGTACACCAGGCTCAAACTCAGATCCTCCTGCCTTTCTGTTCCTAGGCCTGGGATTACAGTCATGTGCCACCATGCCCAGTCCAAAAATAAATCTTAAATAAATTACAGCGTTCCCATTGCTTTCTTGGGTCAGCCCTTGTTTCCTAACTTCCCCACTTCCTCATCCATTGTCTTTGTTCAGCCATATTGGACTCATTGAAAGGCAAGTGGTATCACCTTATGTAGGAGGAACTGCAAATGCCTGTGGATTACTTAAGAGTGTCTTAAAGGGGCTGGAGAGATGGCTCGGCAATTGAGAGCACTGACTGCCCTTCTGAAGGTACCAAGTTCAAGTTCCAGCTACCACAAGGTGGCTTACAACTATCTGTAATGAGATCTGATGCCCTCTTCTGGGGTGTCTGAAGACAGCTACAGTGTACTTACATATAATACATAAATCTTTTTGTTTTGTTATGTTTTGTTTTGTTTTTTGAGACAAGGTTTCTCTGTATAGCCCTGGCTGTCCTGGAACTCACTTTGTAGACCAGGCTGGCCTCGAACTCAAAAATCCGCCTGCCTCTGCCTCCAGAGTGCTGGGATTAAAGGTGTGTGCCACCACCGCCTGGTATGATAAATAAATCTTAAAAAAAAAAAAAAAAAGGTTACTGTAGGTCCATATACTTAAATGTATGGTCCTCAGCAAAAACATTAGGGAAAGATTAGGTGTGTCATTGAGAGTGAGCTCTGAGTTTTCAAAAGACTCACTCTGTTCCCAGTGTTTTCTTTGTTGTGGTTTTAGATCAAGGCATGAGCTGTCAGCTCTTCCTTTGCTCTGCCATCATGATCTCTAACTTTGATGTCATAGGTAAATCAAAACTTCCTTTCATAAATTGCCTTGGTCACAGCAACAGAAAAATAATTAAGACAAGACATACTCGTTTTGATTGAAAAGATGATGAAAGTCTTCACAAAAAAAGAGAAAATCTAGACATTCTACAACGGAAGAGGAAGGCATCTCGGGAGGTGGGAACATCAGAGTGTAGAGGTGAGGCCACCATCATGCCTCGTGTGTGGTAGAGCTCGCATGGAGCATCCTCTATGAAGGCTGAGGAGATAAGAACAGGAACACTGCCTCCCTGGCTCTCTGCACTTCTCTCTCTCTCTCTCTCTCTCTCTCTCTCTCTCTCTCTCTCTCTCTCTCTCTCCTCTCTTTCTCTCTCTCTTTCACTTTTTAAAATTGGATATTTTATTTATTTACATTTCAAATGTTATCCCCTTTCTGGGTTTCCCCTCTGGAACCCCCCATCCCACCTCCTCTCCCCCTGCTTCTACGAGAGTGCTTCCCCCTTCCAACTCCCTGCCCTGGCATTCCCCTATACTGGGGCATCAAGCCTTCACAGGACCAAGGGCCCCTCCTCCCATTGATGCCTGAGAAGAACATCCTCTGCTACATATGCAGCTGGAGCGATGGGTCGCTCCATGTGTACTCTTTGGTTGATGGTTTAGTCCCTGGGAGCTCTGTGGGTACTGGTTGGTTGATATTGTTGTTCTTCCTATGGGGTTGTAAACCCCTTCAGCTCCTTCAGTCCTTTCTCTAGCTCTTAAATTGGGGACCCCATGCTCAGTTCAATGGTTGACTGCGAGCATCTGCCTCTGTATTTGTCAGGCTCTGGCAGAGCCTCTCAGGAGACAGCTATATCAGGCTCCTGTCAGCAAGCACTTGTTGACATCCACAATAATGTCTGGGTTTGGTGACTGTATGTGGGATGGATCCCCAGGTGGGGTTGTTTCTGGATGGCCTTTTTTTCAGTGTCTGCTCCACACTTTGTCTCTGTATTTCCTCCCATGAATATTTTGTTCCCCCTTCCAAGAAGGACTGAAGCATCTACACTTTGGTCTTCCTTCTTCTTGAGCTTCATGTGGTCTGTGAATTATATCTTGAGTATTCTGAGCTTTTGGGCTAATATCCACTTATTAGTGAGTGCATACCATTTGTGTTCTCTCTTAAGTAATTTCTCTTACCTGTCTCTTCTCATGAGAGTTGGGCATATCCTATTCTCTCAAATCTTTCTCTGATTCATCACTTTGTCTGCCACTCAATTAGATATCACTTTCAAACATAGGTGCTTCTTTCTATAAACTAACTTTACCTTCATTATTTGGGATTAAAGGTGTGTCTCTATTCCAGATAGAGGAGTTAAAGGTATGTGCTAAGAGCTGAGCCATACCACAACTAGAAACAGTTTTTTTTTTCCCCTAGTAAATAATACAATCACGGGGTCATAGTGTGAATAAATATCCTGCAACAGATCTTTTCAGCTTTGTTGAAGAGAACCGTAGCCACCAGTGGCCATGGGTTCCTGGGTTCCTGAAAGGAAAGATGAGGTTTTGGATGAGAAAAGCTGTGAGAGAAATAAAGAGCCAAGTCAAGTAAGTTCTCTGATCAAGGCCAATGCGTCTGAGCTTATAAGGGGGTGGGGTGGGGTGGAACCCATCCCCCACCATGCCAGGATCTCATTGCTTTGTCAGGAGTGTCAGGAGAACAGATTTAGTCTCTCAGCAGGTAGTGGTGTCTTGGAGGAAAGCTGCAGATATGGCAGGACAATAGACTTTACCTGGGTCGGAGGATTCTGCCCTAGGTGGGCTAGCAACTGTGGCAAGCCAGGTCTGAGCAGCCTGCTCAAGGCAGGGGGAAGGGCACAGAGAACTGGAGTAGGATTTGGCCCATGGTTAATTTTCCTTCTTTGCATAGAGTTTCTCTTGAAATAGATTTTCTCCTCCAGCTGCTGGTAACAGGCACATTACTTGAGCCTCTGTAACCTGATGACACTGTCCCTGCATCCCCACCCCTAATCCCTTGGTTGATTTTTTTTTTTTCCCCAGTACCACAGGCAGTTTTGTCATATGTGTGACTAGACAGTCTTTGCTTCCATAGAAGTCTGAGTTGTGATTGCTTTGAGCTTGAGTAAGGCATACATCGTGGCCGGGAGCACATGGCAAAGGAAAGATGCCCACTTCATAGAAGCCAGGAAGGAAGGAAGTGGGAAGCGTGAAGATTGGATGGAAGGGTTAACCTTCCAAGACACAACCGTCGTAACTTGGTTCTCTCAACCAATTCCCATCTCCTAATCACTCATTTAGTCATGAATTCATCAGCCAGTTAAAGTATTGACGTGGTTATTGATGAGGAAGAGAACCTGAGTTAACTACCATTGACCAATGATTAATCAATCGTATTTATGAATTGAAACCTCCATAATACCTCTAGAGGAAGAGGTGCAAGGAACCTTTGGGTTTGTAAACAAACTCATTTGCATGCAGGAACAATGTGGTTGGTCTCTCACCACTGTGGTCATATATCTGACAAGAAGCAATTGGGGGGGGAAAGGCTTATTTTAAGTCATAGTTTAAGGGTGTGGTTTGTGATGTTGAGGAAGTGCCAGCAGGTGTGGCTCTTGGCTGTGCCCTCAGAGAGTAAACTCTCTCTACCATAGAACAGAGAAATAGGAAGCTCAGCTGGGTCAAGCTACAGACTTCAAGTTCTGACCTCTGCCCCAGGGACCTAGTTTCTATAGCCAGGTCCCAGCCCACTAGTTAGTGTCTCCCTCTGAGGACCAAGTACACATAAGTCTGTGAGAACATTTTTCACCCAAGCTGTAACAGACTCTAACTCCCGGATGGGACAGAAGCTCCAGTGTACAAGGCCCTTCAAGACCCTGTCCCATATACCTTTTATCTGGGTGTATGTTCTTCTTTCTTAACATTCTTTGTCTGTATAGAAAAAGGAAAATTGGGTTCAGAAATATCAATATTTATCTAGGCACATAAGCCTATTTATATTAATTTTAAGCTTACATTCAGGTCTTTGAATGCCAGGTTCCTTACTGTAGCATATATGAAACAGAAAAAAGATGGAGGTGATATAAGAGGAGCAGGTCACGTGTGGAGGTTAATACTGATTTCCCCTCCTGTTTACAAGTGGATAGTGTTACATATGAGTATCACTATCATATTTATTATTAATTGAGTACACATTAATTATACATAATGAAGTCTATTATATGATTTCTGTCCTGCAGAGGGTGCAGAATAGTGACAATGTTATTTCTTCTTTGACATAGTCTATTTCCATTTATTTATTTATTTTTTTTTTATTATTTTTTTAAAGATTTATTTATTATTATATCTAAGTACACTATAGCTGTCTTCAGATGCACCAGAAGAGGGCGACAGATCTTACTACAAATGGTTGTGAGCCACCATGTGGTTGCTGGGATTTGAACTCAGGACCTTCAGAAGAGCAATCAGTGCTCTTAACCACTAAGCCATACCTCCAGCCCGACATAGTCTATTTTTAATTATTTTGAGACTGGGTCTTATATAGACCTGGATGGCCTGAAACTCTCTCTTTAGAACAGATTGGCCTCAAACTCCTTGAGATCCCCCTGCCTCTGCCTCTTGAATGCTTGTACTGAAGCATCCAATGTTCCACCACGCCTGGCTCTTTCTCCTGCTTGCCACCCCTACCCCTTTAAAAATAGCATCTTTTTCTTGGAGTCCCCTTCTACTGTCTTTATACTTTGAACATGACACTTATTATATGTTATTAAAGAGACTTGCAGTGCACTTATGTTGCCTGGGAAAACAGAAAGAAAATGACTCATTGAACACTTGAGTTTTAACTACCAGTCCCAGAGCAAACTTCAATTAGAGAAACAGCCTCTCTGGTTGTAGAGAACGGGGAGTTTATTGTGGAAATGAGCTCTTACGAGGCTAGTTTAGTCAACTGTGTCTGGTGTTGGCCTCTCTAAAGGGTGTTGGGCACAGCCAACAGATGTCCATGTAGTAGGTTGAAGTGGGTAAGGAAATGTGGGAACTGGTAAGAATAATCTAGAGCCTGTCAGGTTTGGGTTAGGTCTGTGAGTCTGAAATTGTCACATGCCCATAGGAAGCTTATCAAGCTAACGGAGGCTACAAGTGGCACATCCCGTATGATGGATACAGATCAACTAAAGGACCTAATGCCCGGGAAAGTGATGTAAGCTGATTGTAGGCACATCCTTTGGGCTATGAATCACCTCATGGCTTCTCCCTGGTCGTTCTGAACCGTGGAAGAGAAGGCCTCCACTTTGCCTCCTGGGTCGGAAATCTCCTCAGGGCCCCCACCATGCTCCTCTGTGCCTGTGCACACTGGGAAGCCAAGCATGTCCATTGCTTTGTTTATTGCTGATCCTTCAAACAAGGAGACCATGAAAGGGTGATACCAGGTGATGAGAAAGGGGAGAGTGCAGATGAAAGACACAGTCAGAAAGCAAGAGAGAGGGTTTATTTCCTTTTGTGTGTCAAAATAGCAAGAACCATGTTTGAATTACAAATGAATCCAACATGATTGCCTGTTAAAGTTAGGCTTTCTCTTATTTCCGAGGACCATTAGTGTGGCAAGGATCAGGCATGAGTAGTCACTAAACACATTCTTAATCTAAAATTTTAATTTTATTTTATAGGGTTATTTAAAAATGATGCCTTTTGTTTTCTGAGATTATAACATAAATTGTTTCTCCCTTTCCTCTTCTCTCTCCAAACTCTCCACATAGCTTTCTTTGCTCTCTTTCAAATTCATAGCCTCTTTTCTCATTAATTTCTGTTACATACATCTGTGTCTTTGTACCTAAACACAGAAATACAGTCTGTATAATGATACCTGTGGGTATGTTTTCAGAGTTGACCAGTATTGGGAAATTTTTTTTATGTTTAAAAGTATATCAAATCATTCTACATAGTGTTATTTGATATGCAAATCACATTGCTATACATAAAATAAAGTATGGTTAAAAATAAACAATCTCCAACATTATACTTCTTTCTTTTCTTTTCTTTTCTTTTCTTTTTCTTTTTTTTTTTT
>NC_034590.1:61058570-61075205 GCF_900095145.1 Mus pahari | reverse complement strand
TTTTTTTTTTTTTTTTTTTTTTTTTTTTTTTTTTTTTGACATTTCTTTAAAGGATTCTTCTTGATGTTCCTTTTGAGATGAGATGTAGCCCAGGCTGGCCTTGAACTCTGCTTCTCTACCTCTGTGTCTCATGTACTGGGATTATAGATATTTGCCACCTCAGCTCCTTTGGAGAAAGGATGTAGTGAAGCTCAGGCTGGGATACACAGTCCTTTGGGTATATGCCCAGGAGTGGTAGTGCTGACCTACCTATACTAAAAAAAAATTAATACAGTATCTCTAGCATGATAATGTAATAATAATATAATATAAAAACTATTATACTATAAAAAAATAGTGTTCTTCTACTTTCATTTCTGTTGCTGTGATAAATTACCTAGATAAAAAAACAACTTAGAGGGGAAAGGGGTTTATCTCACCTCATAGTTCTAGGTTACAGTCCCATTATATCAGGGAAGACAGAAGAGCAGGCACTTCAAACATTGCACGTTGGGCAGAGAGAAATGCAGGTGTGCAGTTTACCTTGTGCTCAGCCCCATCTCCACACAAACAGGGTCTCGGGTTCCCTGCCCACAGCACAGTGCCACCTGTAGTGGGCTGGGAATTCCCATATCAATGAACATAACCAAGAATCAATGAACAATCCTCACAGGCAGGTGCACAGGCAAATCTAATCTAGTACATCCTTCATTGGGACTCTTTCCAAGTGAGTCTACATTGTTTCAAGTTCACAATGAAAACTAACTGTCACAAACTCTGTATGTGAGTGTGTTGACGTTCAAGTATGACACTGGGAGGCATAACAATGTCTGTATAACAGTCATTACCAATGCAACACAAGGGGAAGCACCCTGGTTCAAGTGTACGGATTGCAGCCTTTTTATTCTCAGCTGCAAAGCAGCTTTTTTTTGGGTTTGGTATTTACATGTAAATCAGATAAGATGTTTAAAAATGGCAGCTGTGGACCATCTCCCTTTCCTTCCAGGTGGTTTTTCATCTCTGGCCTCTGTTCACATCACATGCCAATAGCTCCTCTAGGCTCACCATAGCAGCAACCACCGTGGAAATGTGCTTGGCGCTATCTAAACCAATCACATCTTTTCTATGACCCACCAATGTACTCTGAGTTACAGGCACGTGAGAGATGAGTATGTATTACCAAAAAACAAAAGTCTTGCAAGAGAAAGCCTTCAGTATCGTTATTCCCAGTGTCCACAAATAAAAAGAACTCAAATGCTCCTTAAGAGGGAAATGGATAACAAACGTGTCCTTTATTCACACAGAGAAAGGCAGACAAAAGGAACAGATAGCTGTCACATAAATGAATCTCCTCCCCCCCCCCTCTCTCTCTCTCTCTCACACACACACACACACACACACACACACACACACACACACACACACACGTCTTAGAAAGTACAAATACTTTCAAATCTAATATATAGTTTAGGGTAGCATAATGCCCGCAGGGGAAGGCAGGGCACTCGGTGATGCTGACAGCCATGTTTCCGGATGGGCACACTTAGCAGGCAGGAGAACGCCAAAGTCATATGCAGGAGTAGGTCTGCCCCATTCCTTTCTCTGTAGGGAAAGGGAAAAAGAGCAGAAATAAAAACATGAACCGCCTTCATTCTCCAGCCCTCCAATTCCAAAGAGGGGAGCCTGGAAACAAAACCAAACCAAACCTGACAGAGTTCAGCTCAAACTCAAATCCTCAATCAGATCTGACACCCACCGCTGTCGGCCTGCGCACTCTCCCACCACACCCCCCACCACTGTTTGCTCTGGATGATCACAGTATGGACCTCCTTCAAGGCCAGGTCTTCTCGCTGCCCTGAGTAAGAAGGAAAGAACAAAGGTTTGGGTTTTGTTGTTGTTGTTGTTGTTGTTTTTGTTTTGTTTTTCCCTTCCTTCCTTTTTCTTAAAAATGACATTCTGAAGTGGCTGTCTGAGCGCTCTACAGATCGGATTCTCTTAGGGGGCCGGGCCTTGAGGCCCTAGCAACCAAGCGAGCCTTTGTCGCGTCATAGCAACGCTTTCAGCTGTCCCTTTCCCAAGGCCTTCTTAGTTCAGCAACCCTCCACCCTCCATCTGCAGGAGGCCTTCGCTGTTTGGGTGGGGTGTGGATGTGCACTTCTGGCTCAGCGAGGGACAGTGCTCTGGCTTCGTGTTGGGGGAACAGCTTATCTGGGAGCCAGATCACCGGGGAGGGACGGCGACAAAGAATGTTCATTTAAGGAAAAATAATATCAAAACATTTCAAGACTTTTAAAAGCACACCCTAAATTCTGGGCAAAGAGGGCTGGAGGGTGGGAAAGTCACCTTAGTGCAAACTCCATATAACAAAGAAGAGACTATCTATTGAGGACCCACCACGGAGTCAATCGGGACCGAAGATGCTGGACAGGGTTGAGCCAGGTTTTCAGGACCTGTGCAGAAAAGTGCTGCCCACACTGCCGACGCTGAGCCAAGAAGGTAAGTGACTTGATGCAGGTGTGTGTGTGTGTGTGTGTGTGTGTGTGTGTGTGTGTGTGTGTGTGTGTCTGTGGGTTTTTTGTTTGTTTGTTTGTTTGCTTTGTTTTTTTAAAGCCATGCACTGCCTGATTAGTACTAAGTACTAAAAACAACCTTCCCCACATTACCTAGGGAAGATTAAAACCCTTGTGGCTACCTAGAGAAAAAGCCTTCCCACTGTAGTCTCAAATAACTCTTTTTCAGAGGTCACGAAAGGGCATAGCTATTTTTGTCCTTGGCATCTTACAGGTATGTTAAAGAAAAGTGATGTTTGTAAACAGGTAATATTCACAGTAAGCTCACTGGGGGCAGTAGCAAGATGCAGTCCAGTTTTTAGCATAGTTTCTTAGGAGATTCACCATGCCCAGGCCCAGGCCCTCTCTCTTCTCCACCTCCAGGGGAGGGAGTTCTGTCTGCCTCTGCTCCCAGAGTGCTGGGATTAAAAGTCATGCACTCTAGCTCTTGCTGAGAGTCACATCTTCAGCATTTTGTTGGTTATTTTGTGTCTTGCTTCTTTCTCTTTGTAAGCTTCAAATGAGTTTGCTGATATGTAAAAAAAAAAAAAAATGGGTCACTGGGAAGCTAACACTGTACTGAATCTATAGAAAACATCTTGACAATGTTAAACCTTCTTATCCACAAAATGTTCTACTACAGTTATTTGATTTGATGTCTTTCATCAGTTTTGTAAATATTTTCTCATGGATTTTATACATGTTTTAAAGATCTATATCAAAATATTTCATTTTTTAGAATTATAAGTTGTGTTTTTTTTGTTTTTGATTTTGTTTTTTATTTTCAAGACAGGGTTTCTCTGTATAGCCCTGTCTGTCCTGGAACTCACTTTGTAGACCAGGCTGGCCTCGAACTCAGAAATCTGCTTGCCTCTGCCTCCCAAGTGCGGGGATTAAAGGTGTGCGCCACCATCGCCCAGCTTGTATTTAATTTTTAAATTCTCCTTATTCATTGCAACTATGTAGAAAACTCACTTTTATCTATTAACCTTGTTAATTATGATTTAATTGTGAAATGACCCCCCATAGGCTTATATGTTTGAATGCTTAGATCCAGCTTGGTAGCACTCTGTGGGAGACATTGTGTAACCTAGTTGGCAAAGATGGGTTACTGGGCATTCCTCTGAGGGCTATAGTATGGCCCTGCTCCCAGACTGGGCTCTCTGCTTCCCCATTCCTGTGAGAGTCCTATCACCACAGACTGAAACATTCTAATCATTGTGCCTTCTCCATAATGAGGACGTACATACACCCTGAGTCAAAATGCCCTCCCTTTCCTACGCTCATCTGTTGAGATATAATATACTCAGAAGTGGAGTCAGTTGGTGCAGTTAACCTGACCACGGGGCACATAGACTATTTGGAACTGGCTTGTAGGAGGTGTGTAGAAAGGTTCTGAGTTGTGTGCTAGAGAATTGTTCTCAAAGAATTGTTCTCAAAAATTGTTCTCACTCTGGTGAGAGTTAGAAAACCAGTGAGCATAGGAATGTAGAAAATAGAGACTGCTTGTGAGATTCAAGAAGAGAACCAAGACTGTATCAAGAACTGATGAGAGGCTGTTTACGCTGGATTCTAGGGAGGAAAAAAGTGGTTCTGTTCTGCCAAATCTGCCGGAGATTAGTGTGAAGATGAATTTAAAAAGAACAGAGTGATTCACCTAGCGGAGGGAATTTCAAGATAGGGTAACATTTAGGCTATGCCATGGTCATTATGTTTCAGCTTGATTTATAGTGAGAAATTAAAGTAAAATTAGACCAGAGAAGAAATAAGGAATACCGAGGTTCATAGCAGAAGAGTTTGAAAGAGTTCAAGTCTGCTGTCATTGTTAAAGAGATTACCACCATTAAGGAAGATCCTACAGTCTTTGCTGGGACAACGTAGAAGGTGACTTGAGGGCGACTCAGATCTAAGGCTAAGGTGTGGAAACACAAGCTCACTTGAAAAAGGTTCTTCCTAAAGGATCATTAAAGTTGTGGCCTCAGGATTTCAGTCCTTCCTCTCTCCTCACCCTCTTTAGCTCCATATTTGGCCACACAATCTCTTCCACACAAACTTTCCCATCATATCCACCATCACACAAAGGCCTAATCACTGGGATACCCGATCTTGAACTTGGAACACTTCCAAATCTCTGAGCTCCAGGTACTTCTTTTCTTTATAGGTTAAGCCATCTCAGATACTTCTTTGTACTGAATGCAAAGTCATCGAATATACTAACTTTCTGAGTCCGTGTGTGTGTGTGTGTGTGTGTGTGTGTGTGTGTGTGTGTGTGTGTAATGCTGGGTTTTGTCAAATGATCAGACTTTTCCTTTTTAGCCTAATGTCAAAGGTTACATTGAAATCGATTTTTAGCTAGTATTGAAATTACTTTCATTTTGAGATTTAGTGGTAATCTTTCTAAAGCTTGGTCACTAGAACAAATTATTTAGAAATCCTAATTGGTAAAATTTACAAATCTATTCATCATGAGTGAGGTAATTCAATCACAAAAGAACTCACATGATATGCACTTACTGACAAGTGGATATTAGCCCAGAAATTTAGAATACCCAAGATATAATTTGCAAAACACATGAAACTCAAGAAAAAGGAAGACCAAAGTGTGGATACTTTGCTCCTTCTTAGAATGGGGAACAAAATACCCATGGAAGGAGTTACAGAGACAAAGTTTGGACCTGAGACGGAAGGAAGGACCATCCAGAGACTGCCCCACCCAGGGATCCATCCCATAAACAACCACCAAACCCAAACACTATTGCATATGCCAGCAACATTTGCTGACAGGACCCTGTTATAGCTCTTTCTTGTGAGGCTATGCCAGTGCCTGGCAAACACAGAAGTGGATGCTCACAGTCATCTATTGGATGGAACACAGGACCCCCAATGAAGGAGCTAGAGAAAGTATCCAAGTAGCTAAAGGGGTCTGCAACCCTATAGGAGGAACAATATGAACTAACCAGTTACCCCCGGCCCCCGAGCTTCTGTTTCTGGTTGCATATGTAGCAGAGGATGGCCTAGTAGACCATCAATGGGAAGAGAGGCCCTTGGTCTTGCGAAGATTATATGCCCCAGTACAGGGGAATGTCAGGGGCAGGAAGCGGGAGTGGGTGGGTTGGGGAGTAGGGCAGGGGAAGGGTATAAGGGGACTTTCGGATAGCATTTGAAATGTAAATGAAGAAGATATCTAATAAAAAGTTGTTTTTTAAAAAACAAACAAACAAACCAAATCTATTCATTGAATTGTAGAGGCTTAGAGCCTCTTTCTCCAGTGAGAAATAGCAAACTTCTGTTTAAAGAATGAACTCTTTTATGAAATTCTGCCTGTTGGACTTTATTGAATAAAACATTACCGTGGACTTTAATACATTATCTCAGTCAACAAAGACCATGCTCAAATTCCCAGCTAAATCAAAGACTTTTCATCAGGGTTTGGTTACAAAGTATACAGTTTCTCCTGGTCCTGGTTAAATCATTTTTTCTTTGGTACAGATAATTTTCCTGAAATATGAGCTGCATTTTATGTGGTCATAAACTTTTTTTTATCAGTTTTGCCATCACAATCCTGAAATTTCTCCATGTAAATCAGAAGGGTGAGATGTTTGTTAGTGAGTTAATGACATTTATGTTGACAATGAGAATTTTTAACTCAGTACATAGTTGGGATTGATTGACAGACCTCCTTCTCCCGCCTCCCTTCCTTGAGACAGGGTTCACTATGTAGCCATGGCTGTCCTGGAACACTATATAGATCATGCTCACAGCTATCTGCCTACCACTGTCTCTTGAGTGCTGGCATGAAAGGCATGCAGCACCACTGCTGGCCTTTAATTGACTTTGTTACTTCTTAGCAAGGAGGGATTGAACTCTTTGGGCTATTGAGTATGGAGCAAGGAGGGTGGCTGCTGTGGGGGGAAAGGCGAGATTTATAAAGACCACACACTACCGGTTCACAATGTGCCTGTGTTCACACTTGTTTCATGGTTGGTCATGAGTTTCCATCTTTAAACTGGTTCCAAGATCCTCATGAGAAAAACTGCTGCTTCCTGTTCAGCAAACCTTCCTGTTTCCTGCCACACTATTAGTAAAAAGTATTTCACGACCCTGATATGTCAGAATTAAAGGCTCTAATTTTCCTGCTTTAGTTAGTAGTTTAAACCATTAAGAGAAAAATAATAGTTTGCATTGTTGGAGAAGAATTGCCTTTTGTGGCTAGCTTCAAACATGTCCCCAAGTGGCAGTCTATTAGAAATTATCAAAACACTTTTTAGTCTTTTATTTTAATTAAAATTTAGCTTTCTTGATTTGTGAAAAGTTCAGAATTGAAAATTATCACCAATAATATATGTTTAGATTTAGGATGGTAAGACATAATTTTCTATATTAAATGCTACTCATATCCAGACTACATAGTCATTTCACATGTTAATGCTGTAGTATTGGTGATTGTTTTTGTTTTTTGTTTGTTTTTGCTAGTTTTGGAGGTTAGGGGGAGAAGAACTAAATTGAGTACAATAAGATAAATACAGAAAGCCTTTAAATCAAAATAGAATTATAATGTCTATATATTTACTAAAAAATAGTCTAGGGCCCTTTCCCATAGTTAGTTTTATAAGTTTTTATTGTAGATATTTGTTAGTGTATTTGTTATTTCCAGAACATACCATACTAGAAGCAGTGAATTGGGATGCACAGGGAGCCCACAGAGCAATAGCATTGGAGAAAGGGGATAGCTGGAGTCTAAAAGTGACACAAACATGGAAAGTGTTATTTGAGAATTTAGCAAAAGTGGAGTAGGGACAGCTAATGTACAGAGTAGGCAGCCTTTCATGTCTCAGTGGCCCTTGGATTGTTCCTGTGTTAGAGGACAGTGCAAGAGTTCATGTTAATTCAGGTGGTCCAGAGTGAGCACTTTAGAATTGTTGTGAATGGAGTTGCTAAGAAAAAAAAAAAACAACAACTAGATTTTAGTTGATTAATACTCCATATGTTAGAATAAAGTGAAGCGTGACTGATTTCCTTTTATTCTAGAGAGATTTTCTTTACATTATTATTAATATCATTATTATTTTCACCATTATTACTGTTGTTCAGTGCTAAGATTGAGCACAGGGACTCATGCCTGATCTACTACTGAGTCAGACAAGCCCCCCACTTTTGCTGTAGTACTGAGGTTTGAAGCTAGGGCCTCATACACGCTGGGTGAGCACTGCTCACTGAGCAACACTCCTGGCCCTATTATTATTGTAATTAAAACCATGTCTTTGGAACCTACAGGCATAACCTTTAGTTAATAGGAAAGTTAATTTGGGGGGATAATTTTATATTCTGTTCTGTATGAATTAGAAGTTACTACCATTTAATCACTCATTTCATATTTACACTTTTGCTTACTAGGCTTAAATACTATTGCATGGTTGCTCACATAAATTGTTTTCATTTTCGTTTGAATTTCAGAAGTCTCTACTATCTGGGCGAATGTTTCAGACTTTGTGGAACGGCAGCTAACTATGCACAAGGTAGGCTTTATACTCCAACTTTAACACGGTAGTCCAAGAGCTATTTCTGATGCAGGCTTGAATACTTTTGCTTGGAGTAGTGTAGGTTGCCACTCCTTTATTTTTATTTTTATTTTTTGATACATGTAGGATTTGTGGCAAGCTGGATATCATCCTTAGACAATGCATCTGTAAAATTTTCCCCTTTAGTGATAGAGAGCACAGGCTGCTCTGTCTGGGTTTATGTAAAGAAACTAAATGAGACCTATTTGTGGTTCATAGTTCCTGGCATGGTTGTGGAAGGATATAAAACTTCTTGTTCTGCCATATTTTTCTTCTTATGGGAATAACTTATAGTTGGAAGTATAAATATAGAAAGTAAATTCAGCTAGTGCAAAATGAGAAAGTGCCCATGATTAGACTGTTTCTTTGGGTCAAGTCTTGGGTTTAAATGCTATAGAATGAGGTAGAGGTTTTTGGGAGGAGTTTGGAGGCAGTTAGGAGGTTGTAGAACTTTTATACCCTGCTCACATGTCCCAACTATGTCAGTTCATGGCTGAATGAACTCTTCAAACTTATTTTGTCTCATTTGAGAATTTGAATTATTTAATCACCTTTTAAAATTGGCAGAGTATTTGTAAAGCTTTTTTTTCTCTTTCTCCATTTTCTTGAGAAATCAACAGGCTTTATGATATTGCCCTTCCAGTTTTGCATGTGACCATGGTTGTAGCCCATGATGTGTTCTCCCTTTTCCATGAGAGATGCATGCATGTCCTGGCCATTATACACTCTAGCTGGCTCCCTTTACTCCATGGCTTTTTTTCTGCTCTTGTAGATTTGAGTTTATAGCCACTGGTGTATACTTTCTTTAGGGTATCATAGGTCATACCAGAGACCTTGAGGTTAAGAGGTATTTGCATTTTCTCAGCGGCCAAGACTACATTGTAGGTGATACCTTGGATGCTGGGTTGTCTGATTCCATTTCATCTTCCCTACTTATCCAATTTCATTGGTTAACACATCGGATAACACATTGGTCTTTATTATGACATTGTCACATATACATGGCTGCACTTGCTCATTCATCCCTCCACTGCCTCCCCCACTAGTGAGTTGTCTGACTTGAAACAGCGGACAAAAAAAAAAAAATCCGAGAGAATAAGAAAACCAAGACTTCAGTAAATTGGAAATGGTTGAATTTATGTCATATAGATATTTGATTCAGGTTTGATATAGATTTTTAAAAGCTATGGTACCCATAAACATTTTCATAGAAATAGTATATCTATCTACAAGGCCTACAGAGATTACTAGATTTTTAAGCCCAAGGCTTAAATCTTCAGTTTCTTTTTGGCAATTGGATGATTATCAGACTCTGTCCGTTAATTGAGTTGTGTGCACCGTTCTTTTGTCTCCCTTTCCCTTCCAGGGTGTTCAGATTTCAGGACTTGGAACTTTCACTTTCTCAAGGCAGCAGCTTGAGGTGGGAAACAAGAAGTTTGTTCTAGTGCAGAGGCCGGTGTTTATCATGGCAGAGAAGTTAGTGCAGACCCATGGACTCAAACAAAACAAAGTATTTTCTCCTGGTAAATCATTTTAACAGTTGAGATTTTCCCAGAAACGTATTGGCTTGTTGAGACAAATGGGGAGGGTAAAACTTGGATGGTGCTGCATTAGTTTCTGGTTTGAGAGACTTGTGCTTAACCGTGTGCGTGTGTGTGTGCGCGTGTGCGTGTGTGTGTGCGCGCGTGTGCGTGTGCGTGCGCGTGCGCGTGTGCGTGCGTGTGCGTGTGTGTGTGTGTGTGTGTGTGTGTGTGTGTGTGTGTGTTTTCTGTGCCACAGGATCCATGTAGGGGTCAGAAAATAACCTATGGGAATCATAGCTTTCCTACCATGTATATCTTCAGGGCTTGGTGGCACATGTCCTTATTTTATGAGTCATCCTACCAGCTGGGAGTGTCCACTTTAGACACTAATAACTTAAGAGACATGGGAAGAAAAAGTTCATTTAAAAGCTATGCAACAGAGTTCTACCAGCTTATACGTATGTTTCAGATTCTAAGAAATTAAAAGTGGGTAAAAAGAAGAGAAATCTAATTTAGGTTCTCTAGGTAATGAGAGGAAAGACCTTGCTCAGTTAGCTGTGAGGAAAAAAATGTCCCCATCATGTATACAGTTAAATTATTAAAAGTTAAAATTTAATAAAGGTGCACTTAATATATATTAACTTATAGGTTTTTTATACCCTAAACAGGCCTTCCATATTTCCTTTCTTCCTTTCCTTCCATTTCCTTTTTTTCACACATGTTTATTGAGGGCTCTAGTGCTACAGTGGTAAACAAACCAAACGGAGTCATGTTGTATTTATACACTTAAGTCCCACCTCAGTGTATAGCTTTTGCCAATCCTGCTGCACTGGTTGTCCACTTTGGAGAGCTCAGCTCCCAAGGTCTGTGCTCTTTCTAGTGTTCCTCAGTTTTCAGTTGCATCACACTCAGGTCTGGCTAGAGAGAAATGGTCTATCCTTGGCAGCAGCAATAGAAAGCCTATAACCTTCCTCTAAGTTAACTCTCCAGAAAATTCATTTCCAGTGTAACTCTCTCTGAAAAGGATAAAATAAGTCAGGTGTTCAGGTACAGTGGTTCATCCTGTAATCCTAGCTCTTGCAAGCCCAAGGCAGGAGGATTGCCACAAATCTGAGGCCACTCTGAGCTATACAGTGAGTTCCAGGCTGGCTGGACCAATAGAGTAAAGCTCTACCTCAAAAACCAAAGTTACCAAACAAGCAAACAAAAGATACGCTGGAAAAACAAATGCCAAGAAACTATGCTTAAAATTTACTCTGCATATATTCAGTATGGTGGGTTTGAAGAAAAGTCAGCCATTCTCCTAAAATTTTAGGTCTCATCAAAAACAGTATGAAAGGAAATAGAGATAAAGTGGATTTCATTTAAAGAATACATTTGCTTTAGAATTGAGTTTATTCTTTTTTTTAACCCTGATTTTTTTATTTGTTTATTTTATTTATTATATGTGTGTACACTGTAGCTATCTTCAGACACTCCAGGAGAGGGCATCAGATTTTTGTTACAGATGGTTGTGAGCCACCATGTGGTTGCTGGGATTTGAACTCTGGACCTTTGGAAGAGCAGCCGGTGCTCTTAACTGCTGAGCCATCTCACCAGCCCGAGTTTATTCTTTACTTTGGATCTTGTATCATAATCTTAAAAAGTAGTGTAGATCTATAGTTCATTTTTTATAGGGTGTAGAAATATCAGAATTAAGTAGTTCAAAAGAACAACCTGTCTACATCTTCAATTTGCAGTTCAAATGATTCATTATTAACTAACTAGATTATCAAACACTGTAGGGCAGTTTTCAGTAACCAGTAAGAAGTGGCTCTTATTCTGAAACTCTCAGGATTAAGGGCTGCAAAGCAGCAGCCTTGGTACAGGAACTAGATCAGATATGATGCATAGGAGCCGGGCAGTGGTGGCGCACGCCTTTAATCCCAGCATTTGGGAGGCAGAGGCAGGCGGATTTCTGAGTTTGAGGCCAGCCTGGTCTACAAAGTGAGTTCCAGGACAGCCAGGGCTACACAGTGAGTAGCCCTGTCTCGAAAAACCAACACCCCCCCCCCCAAAAAAAAAGGATGAAAAAAGAATGCATAGGAAAACATGCCCGTCTCCATCCAGGGAGGCTTTGTCAATAGAGAAACTGGGGGACAGTATCTCAGGAATTGTAAGGACACACCAAGGCTTGGAGACAGAGTGAACCCCATTGGGAACAGACTAGGCATGGATGCTTGCTGTAGCCAACTGGGGGGGGCATAATTATGACAAAAATGTGGTAAGGGTGTTAGGATTCATCCCTTGGGAACCGCTGACAGGCTTGCGGCAGTACATTTTGGTACCAATCCAGTTTTTAGCTTCAGTAGAGCCTTTTGTGGTACTGCAAGTTGGTGAAATTAGACAAAAGCCCATGCGGAGGCAGAGTCAGTGTGGAAGGAATAGGAGAGACTTCAGGTGGGAGCTGATGGGACTAGGTGAGAATGGGGAAAGCTATGTAGTCACTCAGACTTCTTGCTCGGAGAACAGTGAGTGATCATCTTGATGGTAATGCAACAAGCTCGTTTTGAGACTTGTTGGCATTCCGCCATTCTCCTAGAGATGTTTAGACAGAGGTGATCCCAGGCCTTAGAAGAGCCTCTGAGAACACAGTGAGTTTACCCAGTAGAGGAAATAAAGAAGCAGACAAGGATGGAATCCCGTGGAAAAATCAGCCCTCCCAAATCAATAAATACGACAACATCAAAACTTTGGAACAAGCCCCTCAGTCTAGGGAGTAAAGGAAGAGGGAAACCAGCAGGTAGACCAAGGAGGAGGTTGGAGAACCATGGCACAGGTAGAAGAGAAAAGTGGTCGTGATCAGCAGGTCCCTGATAGGACAGGAAAGGAGAGATTGGCAAGTGTCCACTGGCTCATCCACCATGAGAGAAAGGGTCTTCCCTGACATAAGTGGGCTGGAAGACTCTATGCAGAGATGCAATGGGCTATGGGGAAGCAGGCAAGCAGACCTTCTGTTTTAAGAGATGTACATGAAAGAGAAGCAGAGAGAGATGTTAGAGAACATCTCTCTGTGTTCCCTGTGAAGGAGTTTGGGCTGATGTAGTGAAGGTTACATCTGTTAGGATGACGGCTAATTCTTAGCATTCAGCAGTAAGCAAGCATTTGAAAGAGTAATTCTTGTTAGGAGAATTCTCGGAGCATGCTCCTTGCACCTCTGCCAGTGACCCTTATTCCTGCTGTCTGTCATGGTCTTCTCCTCCTGCTGTCTGTCTGTTATGGTCTTCTCCTCCTGCTGTCTGTCATGGTCTTCTCCTCCCGCTGTCTGTCATGGTCTTCTCCTCCTGCTGTCTGTCTGTCATGGTCTTCTCCCGCTGTCTGTCATGGTCCTCTCCTCCCGCTGTCTGTCATGGTCTTCTCCTCCCGCTGTCTGTCATGGTCTTCTCCTCCTGCTGTCTGTCTGTCATGGTCTTCTCCTCCTGTGATCTGTTATGGTCTTCTCTTCCTGCGATCTGTCATGGTCTTCTCCTACCGCTGTCTGTCATGGTCTTCTCCTCCTGCGATCTGTCATGGTCTTCCTCTCCTGCTGTCTGTCATGGTCTTCTCCTCCCGCTGTCTGTCATGGTCTTCTCCTCCTGCTGTCTGTCATGGTCTTCTCCTCCTGCTGTCTGTCATGGTCTTCTCCTCCCACTGTCTGTCTGTCATGGTCTTCTCCTCCTGCTGTCTCTCATGGTCTTCTACAGCATCTTTGCTGTTGCCTTTTCTCTGACCTTGCACAGCTCTGACACCAGTTCTAGTCAAACAGGTCCTTGCTTCCTTTCAAGAATGACGCAATCTTGTCCCTTATGAGCTCCTTGGAAAGGAGAGCTTTCTGCATTTCGGCTCCTTTGATACCTTTGTGTAAGACTTAGTTTCATGAAAGATAACTTCCAGTGAGAAGTGATAACTTCTTAGTTTCATGAAAGATAACTTTTAAATATTTACAATTAAAAAAATTTACACTGCTGCAGAGTGTTCTGAAAGACTAGGGAGCTGAAAACCTCAGAAAACTGAGACTAGAATAAAGGCAGTTCAGCACTGCTCTGTTCCCTAGAGAAAACAAAGTCCTTGTTAGATGATTTAGATAGACAATTATTTTTATCATGAGCAAAATATATTATACTTTTAGGTGAAATTGCACATGTATCAATGACCTTATATTAATTTTCTGCAACAATATTACAAGTATAAGGAGGAAATATAGATAATTCTATTTTTTAATATTAATCATGTAATTATTTAAAAGTGTCTTATCGTAATCTTTATTATGTATCTTAGTAAAATCACTGTTCTCCCACTCTTTCTTTTCTAGGTGATATTCCAGTTGTTCCACTTAATTTTGTCATGATATCCCTGGAGGGTCCGTTTAACAGGGATACAGTAGAAGGGTGTGTTAAGGAGACACTACTTTTTTTATCGAGATCCATTTCTGCCAAACAAAACGTGGAGTTCACATTCAAAGGAATTGGGGTCCTTTCGATCAGAGACAGCAAAGTGAAGATGAGGTTTTATAAGGACTTCCTCTGTTCGATGGATGGAAGCGGCACCTTGACTAAAGCCCTTGCAAATGTAAATTGTTTTCTTCTTCTAACTTTCCTGGTTTCATTTCTATTGCTGTGGCAAGGCAGCCTGACAAAAAAGGGTTTAGATTAGCCCACACTTCCAGGTTACAATCCAGCATAGCAGGCATGTAAGCTGGCAGGCAGGAACTTAAAACAGTTACTAGGACCACACTCACAGTCTGCCCTCTTGGGGAGTCTGGGGACCAAAATTAGGGAGTGGTGCTCCCCACTTTCATATCAAGGCAATTGAGATTGTATAATAAATTGTATAACTGAGTGGTTCTGACTGAACATGCTGCCTTTAAGAAAGTCTATTTGGTAGTAACGTTTAAAAACAAAAAGAAAAAAGTCTGTTTGGGCTGGGCAGTGGTGGCACATGCCTCTAATCCCAGCACTCGGGAGGCAGAGGCAGGCGGATTTCTGAGTTCGAGGCCATCCTCGTCTACAGAGTGAATTCCAGGACAGCCAGGGCTACACAGAGAAACCTTGTCTCGAAAAAACCAAGAAAAAAAAAAAAAAGTCTGTTTGGAACAGGCTTGGCATTGCACGCCTTTAAACCCAGCACTTGTGAGGCAGAGGCAGGTGAATCTCTGAGTTTGAGGCTAGCCTGGTCTACATAGTGCATTCCAGGACAGCCAGAGCACCTTGTCTCAAACCACCCTCTGCTTCCCAAAATACCATTAAAAAAAAAAAAAAAGGAAAAGCTTGTGTTGACATATTTTAAGTGACAGTTTTCCTGAGTGTGTGGAAATGCATGGCTATAAATGGTCAGTTCCTTGACACCCAAATTTTGAATCAGTGCTAACCAAAGAATGGTAAAAGAAATAGAAACTCATAGATCCGGACATTTAATACTACCTCATTGCTGACAAAGCTCTCCTGCATGCATTATTAATTTAATCTGAAAATACTACAAAAGTAGCGTTGTAGATCGTCACCTTGATTTTCCATGCAGAATGTGGAGGTGCAGAGAGGTCCACTGTAAAGCCCAAGCAAGTCCGATAAAGCTAGCACAGGAATTCAAGCCTAGGGTCCCACAGCACTCAGTTTCTGCAGCTTGGACAGTTTTATCTTAAGCAAGTTTACCACAAAATATAATTCAAGCCATGCAAACATACCCTGAAGGTTTTTTCCCACTTTATTATTATTATTATTATTATTATTATTATTATTATTATTATTATTATTGTTATTGTTGTTGTTATTATTTACTGTGTTTTGCCCACGTTTGTCTGTGCATGTGTGTTTAATGTCCATAGAATCCAGAAGAGGGCGCCAGATCCCCTGAGAATGGAATCGAAAGAGTTGTGAGCGCCTGTGCTGCAGGCAGTGGGGAATCCAACCAAGGTCCTCTGGAAGAACATCTGGTGCTCTTACCTGCTGAGCCATCTCCTCAGCTTCACAATTTTTAGCTTTTAGTTTACAGTGCCATAAAATAAATTTCACGGGTGTCACCATCACTGTTAACCATTAAGGAGGTGGCATGATGTTCATGCTAAGTTAGAAGCACAGAATTTAAACTGGTAAAGAAATAATCAGTAGCATTTATCCAATAATTAACGTGCCTTTTGTATACCTCTAGGTACTAATAACAATGACAGGAATTAATTGAATCATCATAAAAATCCCATAGAGCGAAAGCTTGATTTTTTTTTTTTTTTTTTTTTAAATGAAAAGACTATGAGAACGGTCCAGCGGTCCATTTCTTCCCTCATGGTCCTGCGCAGTAGCGATTGGAGAGGTGGGGCCCTGTATAAGGAGGCTCCTTGGAGTTTTCCACACAATCTTATTTTACACAGGATGGCAAAGAGGGATGCTGACCCAGTGTGTGGAAAATGGAAACTGTGAGAACACAAGGGAGACTCTGTGAATTTACATGAAGGGTCCAAGCGCCAGGCTGGCTTTTTCTAACTCTAGAGGACTCTGCTGAATTTTAAACACTATTTAAAAAGGAACTGATGTTTTATTTGGCACACTGAACTCTGAAGTGTAACATTTAAACTCTGTAAAAGAACCAGCCTTGAGACTATATTATATGACAAAGAGTTTGGTCAATGAAGGTGTTCTGCTGTATCCCTCCCGTTAGGGTCAAGAGGCACCATGCACACAGTGTGTTCCGGAGCTGAGAAGTCAGGCTGCTGGCTTGACAGTGTGGATGAGTCTCTCCCCGGAGCTCTGGCTTAATGAGAACTCCTTAACATCTCATGTACTCTGCAAACACCGGGAAACATGCCGGCGAGTGGTAGTTTGACCACCAGATGTCCTATAATTTAAACCTCAGTATGGACCCATAAAATAGTCCTCTGGGAATGGGAAACTTTATGTGTATATTTTGGTGATTAAAAAAAAAAAAAAATCACCGCCGGGCGTGGTGGCTCACGCCTTTAATCCCAGCACTCGGGAGGCAGAGGCAGGCGGATTTCTGAGTTCGAGGCCAGCCTGGTCT
>NC_034590.1:61046783-61058110 GCF_900095145.1 Mus pahari | reverse complement strand
AACCATCTGTAACAAGATCTGACGTCCTCTTCTGGAGTGTCTGAAGACAGCTACAGTGTACTTACATATAATAAATAAATAAATCTTAAAAAAAAAATCACCTCTTTTTGAATTTTCTTTAAAGTCCTTTGTAGGCTATAGCATTTCATTTAGAAATAATTGTACACAATCATCCATGGTAATAGTGTGGTTATTATATAAAGTAATAACTACAATAACTCTTGGTTGTGTGCTCTCGAACACAGGTCCACGGAGTACCTCATTAAAGTCCTGCAAGGCAGCTCTGATTGTTACCCCCATGAACATAGTGCCTGAGGACACACAGCAGCTAGCTGAACTGCCTATTTTTAGGGTCCTGTGGGCCAACAGTGGAATCAGAGCTGTACTCGTCTGATAGTGTCCAGACATTTGCTCACTTTCCAAAGATGTCTAAAAGAAGGGTCAACTCTTAGGGAAATTTTCAAAAAAGAGTAGATGCCTTGGGAGAAGGCAGCATTTGTGGAACTGATTTTCAGCTTCCCAGGTGAACTTTGATGAGGGAGGTCACTCCTTGCTGGACCCTGAACACTGAACACATACCAACAGCCCACTGGTAGCCTTGTCTTGGAGGCAGCCTTAGGTGTCTTGATGTGTCCTGGGTCACAGCTGAGGCATAACCTCTGTCTCTGTCCCCAGAGGCCTGGCACCATGGACTCGGTGCTGTCCAGCAGAGAGTCCTGTGGAAAACGTCCCAACAGTGCGATGGCCTTTCCAAGGTGAGTGTCTTGCTCTATGGGTTAGTCCTGGCACCACCTCTCCTTGCTTATTGGGCTGTATTTGTTCCCCAAACTAATTTCTGCTCTTCTCTCCCCCTTTCTGCCTCCATCTCTGCTTCTCTCACTCCTTTCCATCTCCCCACCTTTACCATCTCTGTATAAGCATCAACCGGGAGTTTATTTCATATATTTTCTATGGTTAAGTTTTAGAAAGATGAACCCAAAAGATTCTGACCCTACATGTCGCTCATCTTAGTTCCTGCACTATTATTAAAACTATCACTTGCCAGGTTTCCTCTATGTTCTTTTCTTTTTTTAAAAAAAAGATTTTATTTATTTATTATATGTAAATACACTGTAGCTGTCTTCAGACACTCCAGAAGAGGGCGTCAGATCTTGTTAAGGATGGTTATGAGCCACCATGTGGTTGCATGGGATTTGAACTCTGCACCTTTGGAAGAGCAGTCAGGTGCTCTTATCCACTGAGCCATCTCACCAGTTTCCTCTATTTTCTTCCACTTCCTCCACTCTTGCCTCTTTTTCTTTCAGCTCCCAGCAAGCGTCCTTTCTAAGCACTGACTATTATGACCAAGCACACTGTATCCTCAAGAGGATGGTTGATGTTCTTGGGAGCGGCCGATGGCAGTGATAATTGTAACAATAGCAATAGTAGCTGCTCTTCGGAACAGATGTTCAACAGCTAGGAACTTTCTCAGTAGTATTACAGTCAGTCTTCATTATAATTTATAATACACACTTTGCAATTTCCCCTATTTTATAGAGCTATAAATTAGTTTAATTCTTTTCTATTTTAAGCAAATGAAATAAAATAGTGTTAGAAAGAAGACAGAAAGAAGAGCCCTGGAGGCTCGCGTTTTGTTTCCTGTTTGGCTCTTACCCACACACTGTCACTGTGTGTTCTGACACTATTTATTTATTTATTTATTTATTTGTTTGTTTGTTTGTTTTGAGGCAGGGTTTTACTGTGTAGCCCTAACTGGCCTAGAACTCACTTTGTAGACCAGGCAGGCCTGGAACTTAGAGATCTCCAACCACCTCTGCCTCCTGAGTACTGGGGTTAAAGGCGTGTACTGCCGCTGCCCAGTGTGCTCTAACCTTATTAACCTTTTAAATATATTTATTATTATTATTATTTATTTATTTATTTATTTATTTATTATATGTAAGTACACTGTAGCTGTCTTCAGACACTCCAGAAGAGGGCGTCAGATCTTGTTACGGATGGTTATGAGCCACCATGTGGTTGCTGGGATTTGAACTCCGGACCTTCGGAAGAGCAGTTGGGTGCTCTTACCCACTGAGCCATCTCACCAGCCCCTATTTTTATTATTTTTAATTGCATGTGTTTAATGCACATGAGTGCGGGTGCCCTTGGAGGTCAGAGGTGTGTGTCAGGTTCTCCAGGGGTTGGAGTTACATATGGTTGGGAGCTGCCCGATGTGGGTGCTGGGAATTGAACTTGGGTCCTCTGGAAGAGCAGTGTGAGATCTTAGCCACCGAGTCACCTCTCTAGCCCTGTGGTCCTAACCTCAATTGCCCTGCCATTGACTGGCATTCAGGTCAGGTGAAGGAAACTTGGGTAGTAACAGCCACCTTCATAGAGTAATGTTTTTCTCAAATATTTTATGAATCTGATCTCCTACTGTGTTTAGGTTTGGAACAACCTCCCCTCCCCCACAGGAAAGCTGGTTGACACATACTCAGATGAATCAGAGTGAACTCAGAGATCAGTTCGTCAACCTTTGTATCTAGTCGCTGAAATGCCCACAGAGCTGGTGAATGTCCAGGCTAGAAAGAAATGGCTACTTTGCTCCTTAAAAATAAACCAATGGATTCAAAATCATTTTGATTTCATGGTTTGGGAAGATACATGTATCTGTCCTCTGTTTTTTATTGGTTAATTAGTTTGTTTATTTATCCATGTGTGGACATGGTCATGCCACTGTGCAATGTATGCAGGCCAGAGGACAGCTTACAGGAGTTGGTTCTTTTCATCCCCCATGTGAACTCCAAAAATTAAACTTGCCCAGGTTCATCAGGCCTGGAGGCAAGTGCTTTTACCTATTGAGCTATCTTACGTGAACCTTTTTTTGGTAGTTTTTTGATTGAAGCATTCTAAGGGGTGGTTAAAGAACTCTATATGAGCGGATGGAAATGGGTGTGAAGAGTCAAATACTCGAAGCAAATGGTAGTTTATTTCTGTGAAGTTTGGCCCTTGAATTTACTTAAAGGCACACAGTGCCACTCCAGTGGGAGTGCTCTGAACTCATCCCTGAGACCAAAGAAACCCTTCAGCTGCATACACCAACTGGACACCACTTCCCAACTCATCCCTTTGCAGGTCCTTCTTTTTTTTTAACGTAGGGAGCAGATGGGGAAATTGAAGGAGGAAGAAGAAGGAGAGAAGTGCTTATTGCAGGGTACAATAACTAGGCAATGATTTTGTGACTTTAAGCTAATGGGCATCTCTCACAGATGTAAAACGGACAGAAAAACTCAAACTGAAACCGAAGGGGGGGGGGAAACCTAAATTGAAGTGTTCAAGCAATTTCTTTATATCAAGCTCTTTTTAGGACCCATAGTACAAGGGTATATGGTCTTGGCAGACTCGCAGATTTGGCCTCAAAGAGAGTTCATGCTACATGGTTAGCAAGGTGCATATTTTACCCCCTTGAAGGAAGTATGCTTGTTGAGAAATCAGAGAGGTGGTGGGTTGCTTTCCAGAACTGAGAGTTCATACAGTCATCGGTTCAGGACCAGAGCAGAAGACAAACATCTTGATTCATTCTTAGGATTGAGCACAAAGAGACGGAGAACAAAATACCCGCAGAGGTTTTTGGAGAGGAAGGTGGAGAGAACAGACCAAGGAAGATCAAGTTGAAAGACCAGCCAGACAAAGAAGAAGGAGCCAGGGGTAGGCCAATGGTTTGTGGGCATAGGCTATTATTCTTGACTCTTATGCGCTACGTGGTATTACTTAGTAACTTATATGTAAATATAAGTAAATAAATATCAAAGTAAATAAGGTTAATAATGTATTAGTTACTTTCCTGGTTATGAAAAAAGTATCTGTCAAGAAGCAGCTTAAGAAAGGACAGGTCTATTCTGGCCTATGGTTGGGTTCCAGGGGTTAAGCATGGCAGGGTGGGAGGCCAGCGGGTCACATTGTGTCTGGAGCCAGGAAAGAGAGACTGATCAGGAAGTAGAGCCCACCTGTAAAACCTCAAGGCTCACCTTCAGTGATTCTCCACCTGCCCCCAGCAATGTCCTATCTTCTTAAAGGCTCCTTCTTAACCTTCTCAAATGGGGCCACCCACTGGGGACCGAGGGTTCAAAGACACGAGTCTATGCGGAACATTTCACATTCAAACCACAACTTTTACAATAACCATCAGTAATAATATCAATTTCTTATACCCACATTTTATTCCTGGAACTCTGTACCTTGCTTTAACCCCGTGACTCTCAGCCTCTTACACCACTACCTGTTTGGTGGCTGGATCTCTGTTGCTTGACCAGGTCGTGATAAATAGCATAAAGGCATGAGGTGAACTCTAGGGCACACTCAGCCTGAAGGCAGGAGATATTTAAAGGAAGAGCATGTCTTACATGAAACTATTCCTTGGTAAAAACCTTCAGAAGATATGTGTGTATTTAGCTACTATTTAGCTGTTTGAGAAGTGAATAGAATGCCTCTTGCTATTTGCATTTGTTATTTATTTTAGAGATCTCATCACCCAAGAAACACCGTGAGAGACAATCTATCTCTCCTGCTAAAGTGACAAGCGTCAGCTTGCTGGACAAGTTTGAGCGAAGTGGGAACGGTGGGAAGACCACGGCCTGCGAAAAGTAATTCAGTGACTTTTTTTTTCCTCTTGCATCTTACTCAACATAATTTTGAAGTCTTGGATGACCCAGGGAATCTTAATAATTCCTCTGTTCCTTATTAATTGTTATTGAGAACATTCTATGCGAGACACGATGGAGATTCTGGAGGTGACCAGGACTGATAATCTAAAGGAAAATCCAGACACATGTGACAGATGATACATTGTGGGTAAGGGGAATAAATGTTATTTAGTTGAGGTAGAAATAGCACAGGGAGCACTCAGTCTGCCTGCTATCTTTCAAAAATGACTCTCAACTTTATAGGCACCCGGCAGTGGTGGCACACGCCTTTAATCCCACCATTTGGGAGGCAGAGGCAGGTGGATTTCTGAGTTCAAGGCCAGCCTGGTCTACAGAGTGAGTTCCAGGACAGCCAGGGCTCTACAGAGAAACCCTGTCTCGAACTCCCCCCTACCCCCTTCCCCCACAAAGCCCTCCAAACCCCCAAACAAACCCCTATAGGCATTGTTGATTTCTGGATGCTTAGGCATCATATGACAGGTTTATACTGATATTAAGAGGAATGTAAGTTTGTCACATGAGCCTGGCAGTCGGTTCACCCGTGTCTCTGACTTACCTCCTGTTTGCTGCCTTTCTCATACCTTCTATAATGACTCTTCTGGCAAGGTCTCTGTCTTTTGGGTACGGTTAGTCTTTTTACTGCTTAAATAGATTAGTATCACATTGCTGATTTTTGGTTCTTAGTTAGGTTTTGCTCAACATTTAATTGAGGTTTCTATATTTTCTTCTGTTAGGTATCCCAAAGAGATGTATAAGCTATTTTTTCTTGTAGTTTTAAAGAGTTACCTGTCTTAGTGTTTGTATTTCTCGCTCCTCACAGGAGTTGTGATTTTCTGGAAAAATTCATGGCCATTGTCATTTCCTTTGCTTCATAGTTTGGCTCCTGCGGAATATACACTGGAGCTTCTACATCTGGTTTCTGTTTCTCTGTTTTTAAAATACATATTCCTTTTTTTCTTAAACCTTTGTGCTGCTTTTAAAGTAGGACTCTCAGTTTCATTTAGAATATAAGTATAGGTTGTCTGTGTTTTATATATCGTATATATTTACTAATGAAGAGGATGCATTTCTTTGTTTTCATTAGAGGACCGCTTTTAGGAGTTGGTTCTCTCCCACCATGTTGTTGGCCCTTTGGTCTCTCTTTTAATTACTTTCCATGCCTTTCTAGTTTATCCCCCCTCCCCCCCCCCAGTACAGGTTTAACAGTAGGTTTATCTCCTGTGCCTCCGTCACTTCCTTGGTGCTGAGGTACTGAATTACCTCACTTGTTGGGGTGCTGGCAGAGACTCTCTTGGTTCTCACATGCTTAGAATGCTTGGCCATTTTGCTTTCAGAGTTTGCTGTGTGGAAGTATTTCCCCATGTGCTCTTCTCTGTTACATTGTTAGCATAACATTCAAGTTGTACAGTTAAAACACTGACGCATACTTATAATATTTAAAGCCATTTTCCTGAGGAATACTAGGAACCATTCCCATATCCTGTGTGACCTCAGTTCTTGGGTTCTGACAAGGGGGTGGAGCCTGTGTGATGTAAGAGGAAGAGACTGTGATGAAGGGATTAGGATGGTGGTAGGAAGCACTCTGTAGGATTGAGAGGAAGTAATGCTCCATATCCTATTAGAAAATTCAGCCATCTGCACCTATAGCACATCTAGACAACATATCTACAATGCAGCCAATCCTTATGACCTCTGCTGCTACCACACTGGTCCACACCAGTGTTGCAATAAATCTCCAACCCAAATATGCCCCGGCAATGAAAACAACTCAATATGAATACATGCTGTGCACTTAGATTGAGCAGATCTACCACTACACTACCATCTTCCACATCTATGAGACCCCCTTAGAACTTGTGGTTTCTCCAGGCCATGTGCTTCTGCTCTGCTTTTCTTCCTCCTCCTCTGCATCCTCTCCCTCTTCCATTTTCTCCTCCTCTCTCCCCACCTTCTGCTCCACCTTCCCTTTTATTTGCCCAATCATCAGCTCTTGTTTATTTTACAAATTAAGGTGGGAAGCAGGTTTACTGGAGATCACCTGAGTTCTGACTCACTCCTTGTTCACAGCCCCTCACAGTAGAACAGAATTAACATCCAATGTAATTAGCCCCTGGGGCTATCCACATCACACCAGTACTTTTCTTCTGAGTTGTTAGAATGATTTCTGTTTTTATTTGGTTGTTTTTTTGGTTTTTTGAGACAGGGTTTCTCTGTAAAGCCCCAGCTGTCCTGGAACTCACTCTGTAGACCAGGCTGGCCTCGAACTCAGAAATCCGCCTGCCTCTGCCTCCCGAGTGCTGGGATTAAAGGCGTGTGCTACCACGCCTGGCTATTCTATCATTCTTTGCCATTATCCCTATATTACTTTTCTTGTTGCTGTAATTCAATGTCTGATGAAGGCAGCTTAAGAAAGAGAGGTCTCATTTTGGGTCACAATTCAAGGGGGGGTGTGGTGGTGTGTGCATCACGGCACAGAAGCTTTGAACAGCTGTCACGGTCAGAAAGCAGAGAGAAATGGATGCAGATGCTCAGCTTGCTTTGTTATTTTCATTCATCCTGGCCATAGAATGGTATCTCTGGGACCAGGGTCGGTCTTACCACCTAGGCTAATGCATTCCAGAAATGCTCTCACAAACCTACTTAGATTATCCTAGATGCTGTCAAGTTGTTATTTAACCAGCACAGTATCCATTTATTTTTTTTTCTCAGTGCTTCAGCCAAAATAATCCCGTGTAAGACAGATGATGGCATCTACTACCCTAACCTTCCAGGCTCCCCTACTCTCCTGAAGAGATATAGTCCTCTTTGCAGTAAGAGGCCTGCCTAGTCTCTGTCTTGACTTCTCTCATGCTGCTCATCCTTTACTTGTCTCGCTCCAGCAATACAGATCCAAGAATGTCCCTACCCAATGTTCCCAAGGACTTTGCTCCCATTTGCTCTCCTGAAATGTCTTTCCTGTTGGGAGTCCATATTGTTCATCCCACTTTCTTCTGGCATTTATGCCAATGTTTTCTTGGTAGGAACGTTCCTGGGAATTTGATTTGTGATTTAGCACTTCCTTTCTTCAGTGCACAGCCTTTATTATCAGCATGGAGTATATATACTTACATTATTACCAGCTGGCTATCCCCATCAGGGTTCAAGTCCTCGAGGACAGGGAATTGTGTGTGCCTGAGTTTTGTTTGCATTGCATTTCCTGCACCTAGAAGAATCACATGGCAAGCGGGCATTGACTTTTTTTGTTTTTTTGCGTGTGTGTGAAATGAATGAATTTACCCCCATTACACAGAAGTTGTAACTGAGGATTTCCATGATGACATAGCTTCTTGACATCACCTACCTTACAAACTACAAAATGAATTCAAACCCAATTCTGACATGAAGTACAGATTCTTAACTTGGATGCATGCAGCTATTCTGAAAGGAGCCACTGAGCTACTTTTTCTGTATCTTTTTTTAAATGACAAGATCTCTCTGTATATAACTCTGGTTGTCCGACTGTAGTTATGTAGATCAGACTGGCCTTGAATTCACAGAGATCTATCTCTATAGATCTGCCTCTGCCTCAGGAGCTACCAGGCCTTTTTTTCTTTATCTTATGTTTACACTTGTCTCTAAAATTGTCACTGTCCTGGGGCTGGACATAAGTCCTTGGTTAAGAACACTTACTGTTCTTCTAGAGGTCCTAAGTTTGGTTCCTAACACTCATGTCAAATGACACACAACCATCTGTAACTCCAATTCCACCAGATCCAACATTCAGTTCTAGCTTTTGTGCACCCCCTTACCCCCCTCAGGCACATTACAAGTTCACATAATTAAAAGAATCTTTAAAGTGACCATTGTCCTAGAGGTCAGATTGTATTAAACATTAATTTGTGTCCCATTGTCTTTGAAGCTTGTCATCTCCAGGTTGTCAGAGAAATGACAACGAGAGGCCCAGAACATCTCCTGCCCCAGCTTGCCAGGATCATAATAAGGCAGGACAGGTACAGTGCGTTCAGCTGGATAAAGCCCACTCAGGCTCCTTCTCTGATTCTGTCTCTCTAAGAGAATTCTGGGAATCATTCCTTCTTAATATAATCTATAGTCATACTCAAATGTCTGAACTGAGATTTGCCTGTAGTCAAGATCTACCTAAGAGAAAGGGACTAAGAAATCCTTTCTAATTTTTAGCTCCTCTGAGAGTTCATTAAATCCTTTTATTGATGAGATTTATGCTGTAAAACTTCTTTTGCTAACTGCATACTAGATACTATAATTCACCACTATCGTCTTCTCTGAAACATGTTTCTTGACAAATTCAGTCTTTGGAGAGCTTTGTGAAGGGAATAGAGTAAATGAATACAAAAAGAGGAAAATGTACAAAGTTAATTTGTCCTGAAATTTGGAACTGCAGGAAATGTGCTATGTGTGTTTGCAACGAGCACAACGGAATTTCCCATTGTACTATGGAGATGAGAGGAGGAGGAGAGAGATTGAAGATGAGCGACTCATGCAACAGTACCAAATCCTGAAAGATCAGGAGGCTTTCTTCAAGAACCAGGTAGCCTAACACTGCAGCTCAAGAGGGCTTGACATGGGTTAGCACGACACCATTTTTAGACTCAACTAAACATATTCTTCACATCTTTGCACTGTAACACATTTAATCATTTGTATGTTACTGGGCTAAAACTTAGCTGGTGTGTTGGTTGGTTTTATGTCAACTTGATCTATACTCGAGTCATTTGGGAAGAGCGACTTTCAGTTGAGAAGATGCCTCTATTCGATTTGCCTGCAGGCGAGTCTCCACAGCATGATTAGTGATTGATGTGAGAAGGTCCCACAAACTGATGGGCAGGACCACCCCTGGGCTGGTGGTCCTGAGTTAGATAAGGCAGACTAGGCAAGCCACGGAGAGCAAGCCAGTAAGCAGTGTTCCTCCATGGCCCCTGCTTCAATTCCGTACTGCCTTCAGTTTCTGCCCTGACCTCCCTCAGTGATGGCGTATGACTTCAGAGTTGAACCAAACTGATTTCCTCCCAAGTTGGTCATCATGCTTTATCACAAATAGACACCCTCACCTACGAGAGGCAGTGTCCAAATTTTCACTGGTGAATGGCTCAGTATTTGATCATTGGCATACATCGTGGATCTTCCCCCTCAGCCCACAGGGCTGAGTTTTATAGTTGAAATGAGCCAGGCATGGTTGTGCATGTCTTTAATCTCAGGAGGCAGAGGCAGACAGATCTCTGTGCATTAGAGGCTAGTTTGGCCTACATAGTGAGTTCCAGGCTAGCCAGAGCTGCATGTATAGTAATACTTTGTCTCAACAATGAACGTGAAAATGATGGATGTATTCTGCTGCCTTTGATTTCTGATAAAATATAAATCTGGTCTAACCTTATACATTTTAAAGTCATGGCCTATCTCCAAAGGGAGGGAGCACAGAAGGGCACCTTAACACTTCCTCTATGCAGATTTCTCTGGTCTCTGATAATGGTGCTGCTAGTGTGTTCTGTCTGCATTTGTGGTAAAACTCTTCCATTCCATGTTAGTACTGTTACAGTGATGGTATCTAGAATCCAAGAATGGGGAATAATAATAATAATAAAAAAATCTCACTTACCTCATGTCTACAAGTCTTTAAAGACATCAGAGACTGCCATTGTGGACAAACAGGTTTCTGTGTCACTTAGAATATATGACATAGGATTGAAAGAATGGAACACATCAATGGTACAGAATTAGTTACTATAGAATGAGATTATTTTGTGATAAGGTTTCACTATGTAGTCCTGGCTCTTCTGGAGTTCACTCTGTTGACTAGACTGGCCTCAAGCTCCCAAAGATCTACCTTTCTCTGCCTCTCAAGTTCTGGGATTAAAGGTGTGCACCACCAATGCCTGCCAGAACGAAGGGTTCTGAAGATCGTATTTTATGACTAAGGCAGGGACAACCCGTTTTGTCATAGGTGAAGAGCATGGCCGCTAGGGAGCAGAACCAGAAGAACGCTGCTTATAACCTCGGAGTGGCTGAAGCTATCAGGAGTCACAAGAACGAGAAGCCCGAATTTTATGTGAGTCTCTCTAAAATGTCTATTGATTGCATATAAGCGAAACTAAAAAAAGGAGATTTTTGTACATTTTCTGCCAAACTGTTTTCCATCAAAATTTTTATTTTATAAGTAATGCCTTTTTCTCAGACAATTGTATCTTTATAAATCTTTATTTTTTTAAAAAGATTGTTATTTGTATATGTAGTTCTCTATGTGTAATAGAGCAACTTTGCATAATCCTCAGAAGTTTCTGTAATTTCTCTTGGGGGAATCTTTCTGTCTCTGGCTGGTTGCCATTTTCCTGTTCAGAAGCTGGGCCATGGGACGCTCTGCTGTGTAATGCTTGCTCTCAGGGTTCTGCTAGATGTGTTGGGGTAAAATTAAGGCAACAGTTATTTCTCTCTTTGAATTTCATTAAAGTTGTTTTTTTTTTTTTTTTTTTTTTTTTATTTTATCCATGTAATGATTTCTCTTACCTTAACTCTACCCAACCTCCCCTCCTCCCTAGAAACAACATTCATTAGACACTGAATGCTTCTTATATACAGGAGTTGTGGCAAGAATTTCACATATAATTATAATAAGGCACTTTTTTTTTTTTT
>NC_034590.1:61044740-61046778 GCF_900095145.1 Mus pahari | reverse complement strand
ATTCTGTAGACCAGGCTGGCCTCGAACTCAGAAATTCACCTGCCTCTGCCTCCCAAGTGCTGGGATTAAAGGCATGCGCCACCATGCCTGGCTGTATTTGTTTTAATGACATAAAAAATTCTATTGCAAAGAGAAAAAAAAAAAAGAAAAGAAAAAAATTCTATTGCTAATCCTGCCTTCCTCCCCTGTAAGACTTTGAGGTCAGCATCCTATGCTGCAGGTTGTGCCATTTCAAGTACCTAAATAGGAAAGTGGTCTGTGTAGGTGTTGAGGGTCTGTCTTCACAACATTCACAACCACAGTCCGATTTTTATTAATGGCTACAACTCTTGTTAATTATAGTCTTTGCCAACCAGGCCCTGGGACAGGTGAGGGGCAGGATTCTAACACCCAGCCCTAGGAGCTAAAGAGAAAGCAGCAGCACTGACATCATTCGAGAACTGGCTAGCAAGGAAAACATTCAGGCTCGCCCTCGACTTCCGCCATGGGGATGTGAACAGGCGTGAGATCTCCAGGGGATCTGAGTGAAGATCTTGAGAAGAACCACTTTAGATGGAGGCAAGCCACTTGCTGCCCTTCACGTCCTCGACCATCGAGTCTGCCTTTGTCTCTGCCTGAATCTGTTTTTATACCACTATTGATATATTGATATTGACAATCTGATGGTCTCCATAAGGATATATTAGAAATGCACTTTGTTCATCATTAGAACATACTCGACTTTCCTGGACTGGCTATTCTGTTGGCATCTAGAAGTACAAATTCCTCATTCTAACGAGGTCTCAGCTGTGGGGAGACAGACCCCCAAAGAGCCGAGTGTAGCATAGTAGCCATGTAAGTCTTTGAAGAGAGCTCTATATGAGCAAGGAGGTCACTTAAACCAGATTAGGGATCTAGGACTGTTTCCTACATGTCAAGAGCTGGGCAAAGAAGGAAATGAAGGAAGAGATCTCCAGGCAAGAGCATCAGGGAGGGAAAGAAAGCACTGGGCTCTTGGCATTTAGACCCGACCGCCACCTTCCTACAGTAGAAGCTATAGATTACACGTATGGCTCCAATTTGTGCCTCTTCACAGAAATTCTAAGATAGAAGTTCTGACTCTGTCATAATCTGGACCTCACTGTCTTTTCATGTGCTTGAGTAAGTTGGACTATGCCAGTGTCACAGAGTTGGGATTCTGTGCAGGCTGCCATCTCCAGGCAGCAAAGTTGTAAAAACACTTTATGTGGGAGTGATTAATTTGTGGCTTCTTTCTCCCACCCTCAAGTGCAAACCCACAAGTTCAGTTGCATTCATCTCCCAAGGATAGCCAATATTTGTCCCAATCTCTTTATCAGCAACATTACCATCTTTGCCCAGGACACATTATAGGCAAACCTCTGCCCTGCCTTTTCAATTGTTACCTACAGCCAGTTCTTCACACAAAAGCCAAATGGTCTTTTAAAATTCTTAAAGTATGCCACTCTCCTGATTAATTCCTCTAATGGTGTCCCATTGAATCAAAATTAAATACAAGCTGATAGAGATTTTGGTTATAGGCAGATTTCTTTGCCCCACCAGTGCCTGGGTGGCTTCCGCACTCCCATCTCCTTGAGCTTACTGACTTCTGCTTCTTGTTCACTGTGCTTCAGTAATGCATCTCTCATCTTCTCTCACTGGAGACCCCCTTGGTATTTGCAGTGGGGAAATCACTCCTCTGCATGGAAAAATGTCAGGCAATTTCACCCTGTCCTCAGATTCTTTTTTTTTTTCCCTTTTCTTATTTCTTTTTGGTTTTTCGAGACAGGGTTTCTCTGTGTAGCTCTGGCTGTCCTGGAACTCACTCTGGCCTCTAAATCAGAAATCCACCTGCCTCTGCCTCCCAAGTGCTGGGTGTGTGCCACCCAGGGAAAAAATTCCTCAACAGAACACCAATGGCTTGTGCTGTAAAATCAAGAATTGACAAGTGGGACCTCATAAAATTGCAAAGCTTCTGTAAGGCAAAAGACACTGTCAACAAGACAAAAAAGGCCACCAACAGATTGGGAAAGGATTTTTA
>NC_034590.1:61040119-61043440 GCF_900095145.1 Mus pahari | reverse complement strand
ATAGGGAACTTTTGGGATAGCATTTGAAATATAAATAAAGAAAATAATAATAATAAAAATAAATTAAAAAAAAGAAAAAAAAAAGGTGTGTGCCATCACCACCTGGCTTGTCTTCAGATTCTCGATATGATTAGGACTTCACAGCACTTATTATAAACTTAAATGGCCAGATGTCACTATCACTGTTGCCTACAGCAGAGTGGAGCAGACGAGAGCAAAGTCTCTGACCTTTGATCTTGACTACAGATCAGCAGTTAGAATGTCTAGGCTCACAGGAGATATTCAGAAACCTCTCTTTCCACCTTTGCATGTCCTTGCCCATGCCTCTGTATATGGAATTCCCTCTTCCTTCCAAATGGATGCTGTAATTGCTAGCTCAGAAAGAGGCTGGGCACTTTCCTTATCTCAGCTTTATCATGGAACATGCTCATGATATAAGTCTATGGGTTATCTAAATATTAGCTGGCTTATGTTTGGGGGGCTGGGCAAATGTTAGAAATCAAGTAATACTTTGATTTTAGTTTGTATTGCTATCTTTACTTTCAGGTACACGACCATAAGAGAATTGCTTGTGTTTCATTTCAGAAATCCTTCCTCTTTGATAAACGACCTCTTAGTCCTGAGATTAACACTTTTAAGCAGGAGGAATATTCCCAAAGTCTCCTGAAACAAATGGAAAGCAAACGGGAGAAGGAGATAAAGCAAAGACAAAACCGAGAGTTGATGGACCGCTTGGAGCAAGTGCAGCTCACAGAGGAGTGAGTCCATCACACGTGCATGGAAAGATGAACGTCGTGTGCGAGCTGATTTCTATGTAGGGTTGAATAAGCATTCAAAATGCCATTAGCACCTCTGTAGCCAATCGAATAAACAAACCCAAATAACAGCCAGTACCACAGTGCAACTAACTGCAGCAAGCAGAGAAAGCCACCATTACTATAGGTATAGCAGTGACTGGCAATCTGAAAGGACTTTAATTACAGAACAGCATTTTGTTTGTGATTGCCAGCACTGGTAGATGCAAGAAGGAAGGAACATATTTTGAGCAAGTATCATTGCCAACCGTGAGATGCTCAAGTGATCCCAAGGCAAGGCTTGGGTCTTATTATAAGCCTGTAGCATGTTCCATAAAACCTGGCACACTTATATATGGAGGATACAGGTGACCCTAGAACCAGGGACTGAAATGTAGTGTGGGGTGTCTTTCCTTTTGCTTATGGCTTATTGCTTTCTTAGTTGGTATCACTTTGACTCTACTCTGATCTTGGAGAATATTAGTCTCAATTCGAATTTCCAGGAAAGAAACTCTGATTGCTTAGGTTGTGTTGTGTTTGATGCTGAAGGTAGGGCCAGAGCAATGAAATCCATATCTACCTTGGGGGGCTCCTAACTTTTGCTGCTGAAACCAGGACAGCAATTGTGTAGCATGAGCAGGGACTGCTACAATAAACAGTAAGTTGGTTTCTGTGCCCCAAAGGATATATTGTTCAAAATGTACCTGCTCTATTATATCAATTTTATGTATCATACAGGTCTTCGGCAAGTTTCACCTGATGACTGTAAGTTCTAATAGGGCAGATTTACTTTTCTTAAAGTAGAATTATATATCGAATCTTCTTATATAAAGTATAGTCATGTTGTTATTGTATATATTTTAAGAAAGGATTTGTGAGTACGTTTGGAGTGGGGAGGGTATTTACCATATTTATCCCATCTGGACGATATGACCCATCATCTTCTTATCTATATCCTGCCGGCCCTTTGTGAGACACCATGTACTTGAGTTACTTTTTACTTATAATTAGAGCCCTAATGAAAGATGAATTTTTATGTACCACATGTGCATTCCTATTACTATTGAACATGTTTTGATAATGCCAACTCGTGCTGCTGTACGGTATGTAAAATGTATGTAAAATGTGTGTAAATGTAGAGTGTGTAAGATGGGTCTCACATCTCCGCTTCTTAACCACCAGACTTGCTGCTCAAAGAGCTCAATATCTAAAAGAGAAGATGGAAGAAACACAACACTACAAGAGAGCTTTGGATGCACAGGTAGGGAGGTAGTGATCATTATTTTAAGATTATGCAACATGTCAACACGATTCTATTAGTAAGCAGGTAATGCTGTGAACACGCATGCATGCCATGTTTGGTAGGTTCCGAGGCCCTGTTCATTCCCCTAAACCTTGCTGTTGGTATTTTACTAAGTTGTAGAACTGTCCATTATGTGTTGCTCATCTCAGGTAAAGAACAAACCCCCCCAGCTGCCCATGTTTGAGCCCGACTCTGCTGAGCCCATCTTTGGTAAGAACGATGGAGAAAGGGAGATCGAAAAGCGAAAGCGAGAGCAGAGCTGCATGAAGCATCAGATGGAGGCAGCCGCCAGCCACAAGAGGAACACCATCCTGAACCAGCTAGTGGACCAGAGGCGAGATCTGCAGATGCTCCAGAGGACACAGAGAGAGTAAGAGCAGCCTGGGTCTGACTCCTGTCCCTTCCCTTTCCACTCCCCTCCCACTCCCACCCACTCCCTGCCCACTCCCTTCCCTCTGCCCTCCAGTCCCCCTCCCCTCCTGCATCTCTCCCAGCTTTCTTTCTTTGTAACAATAGCAGAGAACAAAAGTGGCTAACCTACTGAGGTGTTATGCTATTCTAAACTCCTTACACATCTCACTATTTTATTCTTAGAATTCAGCCAATGAAAAAAATAATACTAAAAAGGAGAAAAAAATACTCTTCTTTTGATCTCCACCTTTTAAGTTCTTATTCGCACGCCTTTAATCCCAGCACTCAGGTGGCAGAGGCAGGCAGATTTCTGAGTTCGAGGCCAGCCTGGACTACAAAGGGAGTTCTAGGACCACCAGAGCTATACGAAGAAACCCTGTCTCAAAAAACAAACAAACAAACAAAAGCTCTTATTCCACATTTCCCCTTATATTGCAGTATAACAACAGCAATTTCCCCTCCACCTCCCTTTCTTCTTCCAGTTTTTTGTTTTGTTTTGTTTTTGTTTTTGTTTTGTCTTGGAAGTGCTTTGGAGGCCAGGCTGGACTTGAACTCAGAGATCTGTCTGCTTCTGCCTCCTTAGTACTGAGATTAAATGTGTGTGCCAGCAAGCCCAGCAACAGTATAACTACTTCTTTCTTTCTTTCTTTCTTTCTTTCTTTCTTTCTTTCTTTCTTTCTTTCTTTCTTTCTTTCTTTCTTTCTTTCTTTCTTTCTTCCTTCTTCTTCTTCTTCTTCTTCTTCTTCTTCTTCTTCTTCTTCTTCTTCTTCTTCTTCTTCTTCTTCTTCTTCTTTTCTTCTTCTTCTTCTTCTT
>NC_034590.1:61038354-61040040 GCF_900095145.1 Mus pahari | reverse complement strand
CTTCTCCTTCTTCTTCCTTCTTCTATTCTTCCTTCCTTCCTTCTATTCCTTCCTCTTCCTTCTTCTTCTATTTCTTCAATTCCTTCTTTCTTCTTTCTTCCTCCCACTCCTCCTCCTTCTTCTTTCTTCTTCGTCTTCCTTCTTCCTTCTTCTTTCTTCTTCTATTCCTTCTTCTTCTTTCTTTCTTCTTTCTTTCTTTTTCCTTCTTTCTTCTTCTTCCTTCTTTCTTTTTCTTCCTTCTTCTTCCTTCTTCTTTCTTCTTCTTTTGTTTTTTCGAGACAGGTAAAGCCCTGGCTGTCCTAGAACTCACTTTGTAGATCAGGCTGGCCTCGAACTCAGAAATCCACCTGCCTCTGCCTTCTGAGTGCTGGGATTAAAGGCATGCACCATCACTGCCCCGCAACAGTATAACTTCTGAAAAGAATTGTAATATCGTCACTACTCATTGGACTTACTAAGTGAGCCAAAATATGCTGTCACACTCAAGTAGATGGGCCCTTCCTCAGTTACCAGTACACACCTCTACATCATGGAGTTATCGGATGGGCAGAGGTGTCTCAGTGCCAGGATCTTTAAGCTCAAGCATGAGACACTCAATTTGTTACAATATCCAGTTGGTCATGTAGCTGGTAAGAAATTTAAAGGTCCCATCAGCTTTCAGTCTCACAGCATCTTCGTTTTTCCTTCCTAGCCTTCCATCATCCATTTCCTAATCCTTACCTCCACCCAGATTGTCATAGGAAACTAGTTTTTTCTTTGTAAATGTTCATCAATTCTTTTGTATTTGATTAGCCAGAATTATTGAGGTTCGTAGGAATTCCAAAAAGGCTTTTGGTCAAGGAATCTACTCCTTTTCAAAGAGAATATACTCACAACAAGTCATATTATTAATGTCTATAAATATTAGAAATGGTCCAGATAGGATAGTGTGAGGTCCATTACCTTCTGTGGCAGGTTGGGTAGACATGAGCTGGGTGGTGGGTTGGGGATGACACAATGGTAAGAGTGGGTTTGACAGTTGGCAGGGAGGGTGTGGGAGTAGTCAGACTGTGAAGTTTATTCTAATTAACTTATTAATTATAATCTGCATTATGTATTTCCCCATTTTAATAAAAAAACAAGGAGTCATGTCTAATCCATGCAAGGATAAAAATCTTGCCTTGATATACATGAAATTTCTAAAATCTCGACATAGTTCCTGTTCAGTCACAGGCACTGCTGTCCTAAGTCCGGCAGGTACACTCTCTGTCTACTAAGGCTGCTGTGACCCCCTTCTTTCAACTCTGACTTCAGCTTCTCACTTGGCTTTCTAGACATTCCTTCACAAATGCATCCTATTGGCATGTTTTTATCACTGTATTAATTGTGTGATAAAGAGCAAGTTACATGCGTTTGAGGGCACTGGTTTTCCTATTTGTTCTAAGGCTAATACAAGTATCTATGTCTCGATGATCCAGAGTTAAATAATTCCTGCAAATAGCTTAGTGTAATGCTTGTTTCAGAGTCAGTAAGGGGAGCTACTGCTATTACAAAGCAATAATATGTAATGTGTGTGTGTGTGTGTGTGTGTGTGTGTATGTAGAGGAATTTTAATCCAGCAACACAGCTGCTCTGGTAAGGGATCACTTCCAAAGACCATCTAGGTCTATGTGATTTGGCTAGAATACAGACATGCCCGAAGTACAC
>NC_034590.1:61031381-61037324 GCF_900095145.1 Mus pahari | reverse complement strand
TGGTTGTGAGCCACCATGTGGTTGCTGGGATTTGAACTCCGGACCTTCGGAAGAGCAGTCGGGTGCTCTTACCCACTGAGCCATCTCACCAGCCCCCAGTTACTTTTCTATGTGTGTGTGTATTGGTCTTTTGCAGAACTATAAATTGGTATATAATTCTACCTTATATTAGCTTAAGTGGGTAATCTTTTAAATATTTGTTGTTTATTATTGTGTATGTATGTATGTATGTATGTATGTATGTATGTATGTATGTATGTATGTGTATGTGTTTGTATTTGTGTGTGTGTGCAGATGCATGCCACAGTGTGTATATGGGGGTCAAGGGTAATTTATAAAAGTGCATTCTCTCATTTGAAAATGAGTTCTCTCCTGCCAGATATCAAACTCAGGACATCAGGTATGGCAACAAAGAACCTTTATCTGCCGAAGCGTTGTGCTGGACAGTTTTATGTCACCTTGACAGCAGCTAAAGTCATCTGAGAGAAGGGAACCTCAGTTAAGAAAGTGCCTTCACAAGATCAGGCTGTAGGCAAGACTGCAGGGCATCTTTATAACCAGTGATTGATGGGGACAGACCAGACCATTGTGGGTGGTGCCACCCCGGAGCTGGTGGTCCTGGGTTCTATAAGAAAGCAGGCTGAGCAAGTCATGAGGAGCAAGCCAGTAAGCAGCACCCCTCCATGGTCTCTGCATCAGCTCCTGCCTCCAGATTCTTCCCTTGTTTGAGTTTCTGTTCTGACTTCTTTCAGTGATGAACAGTGATGTGGAAGTGTGGGCCAAATAAACCCTTTCCACCCCAACTTGCTTTCTGGTCTTGTTTCACCACACTTACGAAAACCAACTAAGGCATCCATCTTGCTGGCCATTCAATAGGTGCCGTCCTTGGGGCTGACTCCCCATGGATCTACTGATTTTTAGCACACAAAAACAAGCGATCCTAAGTATTTTACCTAGAGTAGACAGTGCTAAAATCTTTATTAAACTGAAGAACTGGTGGCAGAAAAGGCTACAGTAGCTGCTACATCTATGCGAGGCGGAGAAGTGACCATGTGGTTACTGGGTAGACAGCCCGCAAAATGCTTGCGTGGTGAAGATATTGCTCTGCTCTCTGTGGCAGTGGTAACTGCCAGTGCTGGTACCGAGAGGCTTTCCCAAGGCTTTAACATGTGCCACGATTCTGTGAGTGAATGGAATCTACTCTAGGTTTGTTTATTTATTTCTTTATTTCTTACCCAAGCTTGCTATTTTTTTACTCTGTGAGTGAATGGAATTTACTCTAGGTTTATTTGTTTGTTTGTTTGTTTATTACCCAAGCTTGCTATTTTTTTACTCTGTGAGTGAATGGAATTTACTCTAGGTTTATTTGTTTGTTTGTTTGTTTATTACCCAAGCTTGCTATTTTTTTACTCTGTGAGTGAATGGAATTTACTCTAGGTTTATTTGTTTGTTTGTTTGTTTATTACCCAAGCTTGCTATTTTTTTTCCCAACAGATTCTGTGGTTTAGAAATCACCGGATTTGCTGCTTAGAGTCAACAGTTGTAATCGACCAATTCTAAAAGGCTTTTCAGGCACTTTGGTGGTAGGAGGAGAGACAGTGACCTTCTCTCAAAAGGGGGGAAACCCAATAAAACCAAATGCCTGTAGGTACTCGTAGGCTGATTACTGACAGCTAAGAGACCGGGAAGAAGTATACAGTATAGAAAAACCCATTTGGGAGCCGGGCATGGTGGCGCATGCCTTTAATCCTAGCACTCGGGAGGCAGAGGCAGGCGGATTTCTGAGTTCGAGGCCAGCCTGGTCTACAAAGAGAAACCCTGTCTCGAAAAACCAAAAAAAAAAAAAAAAAAAAAAAGAAAAAAAGAAAAACCCATTTGGGATGAATCTTCGGATGAGTTAAAGGACAGTAATGGCTTTGGAAACTGACATTGTTAATTGGAATAGGACTTGAACCCTGCTAATTTAAACCAGGACAGAAGATGAAAGGACCTAGGACTGCCCTATTGGCAGTTTCACTATGCTTTTACAGCATCTGTCTTCTGCGTATTTCAAAAGCTTACAAACAGGACCAGAATGCTTTCTGTCTAATCTAACATAAAAGAATTAGGGCTCCCAAGGTCAGCACAGGCCCTCCCCAGTACTGTGAATGGAGTCAGGCTGTTCTTTTCTCTCCAGGCACATGGCAGACAGAGCTGCTGAGCTGGATCGAGTGAACAGACTCAACCAGTGCTTACAAGAGGACTGGGACAGGAGCCTGGCCATGAAGAAGCAGCGGGACGTGGAGGAAAAGGCCTTTGAGCGGTAAGACCTAATGGGAACCATATGGTCTTTGCTTCCTTGTAAGTCAGCTTCATGCTAACTTCCCTCAAACTCAGTGGTTCTCAGTCAGTTCTGAACTGACGCTTCAGTACAGTTCCTTATGTTGTGGTGACCCTCAACCATAACATTATCTTATTGCTACTTCATAACTGTGATTTTGCTACTGTTGTGAATGAATGAATGAATAAATGAATGAATGGGACATGTAAGGGATCTAATATATGATTGCCCAAAGGGGTCTCCACCCATAGCATGAGAACCTGTTTGAGTCTAACTCTAGGACAGCAGAGAGTTCAGCTGCAGACTCCAGTTGATTAGTGTGGACCTCTACAAAATTTTGTGGGGAGAACTAATGTGCTTAGTAAGAAATGCTGCTTCAATTGATTCAAAATGTTTTTTATTGGCAAAAGGCTGTACAGTACTGTGTTTCACGTTAAGTTCTTACTGACCACGCCTTGATCTTTGCCTATGATTTGGTGACTTCACTTTGTGGAGGGCTTCAATTCTCTTTGGATAAAGCTACTTTGAAGCAGGGTGAGTTTCTGCTCTGAACACTTCCACGGCTTATGGAGTTTATTATTATTGTTTGCTTTGAGACTGGGTATTGCTGTGTGTCCCTAGCTGGACTGGAACTTGCTATGTAGTCCAGACTGGCCTCAAACTTACAGATTCATCTGACTTTGCCTCCTGAGTGCTTGGACTTACGTCCACCATCATGCCTGGCCTGTATGGAGAGGTTTTAAGAGCAGAGCAGAGGAAAGATTGATGGGAAAAAGGAGCCACACACGGGGGAGCTAAGCCGCTCTCTAGTTGGGTACTAACAGTTCAAAAAAAAAAAATCAGCATTAACTTTGAGAAGGCTGCTAATGTTAGTCATATTTTTTTAATTTGTAAACTGTGAAAGTAAATAATTGCCTGACCAAGCTAGCTCAGGAGTTTAGAAGTAAAAAAATTTTTTTAAAAATGGGGAAAGATATACTTTGAAAATAATAGAAATTCTTCAGAAATTTATGGTAAGACTTTATAAAAATGAAGATAGATTTCATAAATGTTAAAAATCCAATGAGATAGATCCAACCTATAATATCAGACTATCAGGATCAAACACAATAAGAAACAGTTTAAATAGCTACTTTTCAACTACTGTTTTAGATTTTAATTTTTACTCGTGTGTGCATGTGTGTGTGTGTTTTATGTGTATGTATGTGTACCCGAGGAGGAATAAGAGGGTGTCAGATCCTTTGGAGTTGGACGTACAAGCAATTGTGAGCCACTTTTGGTTCTAGGAACCAAACTCAGGCCCTTTGGAAGAGTAGCAAGCACTCCTAACTGCTGAGCCATCTCTCCAACCCCGACTTAAAACAAAAAAAGATTTATTTATTTTATCTATAAGTTACATATATTTAAATATATATTTTTATATATTTATATATAAAACTCCTTGCCTCCGAGAAGGTCAGAAGAAGGCTGTAGGATCTCGTGGATGGACCTGAAGTTATAGATGGTTATGAACCATCATATGGGTGCTGGGAACAAACCCAGGTCCTTTAGAGGAGCAACCAGTGCTCTTCACAACTGAGTCATCTCTCCAGCTCCAGCATTATTGTTTTTTATTTCTTTGTTTGTTTGTTTGAATTGTGGCTCTTCATCTGCCACTCATGTTTTAAATAGTTTCTTGGAATGAACTTCCCATGCTATTCCTAGTGGTGGAGGCTCACTGGTAACAAAGAAAGCATGAAGTGATAGCATGATGATCAGGTGCTCAGGAGAACAGGGGCTGTCTGATCCGGAGAAGAGGGAGAGTGTGGGAGTTGGAGAGTTCAAGCTATTTATTTATTTTCAATCTTGTGGGAAAGCAGTGAGGAGCAGGGAGGCTGATGTCAGTACAGTTTTGTTTGGATTTAGAAAGAATCCTTGGCCAACACGATGGTAACAGATAAAGGAGTACAGGAACTCATTGTGAGCTCCAGTTAGCCGACATGCTCTGGGAGCATAGCACAGCAGAAGTGCTCATTCGCTACCCAGGCCAGGCTGTGGTGGGTGGCGACTCAAGCAGGCAGCAGGTAGGAGGAAGGAAGAGTTGGTGTAAAAAGGAAATCAAGCAAAAACAAAAGCAAGATGGATGTTTACACAGTCAGCAGATGCCACCTCCGTCCTGTTTCTGGTCTTCCCTGCTTTGGTTGGGCATGCATTTTTGCAACGCTTTGTGTGCGTTGTCTGTGGAGGCCAAGGGACAACCTTAAATGGGACCATTCATCTGGCTTTTTTGGGACAAGGGCTCTCTTTGGTCTGAAGCTCATCAGTTAAGCTGGGCTGGCTGGTACATGGGTTCTGAGGATCAAACTCAGATCTTCATTCTTGTATGGAGAATATCTTTTGATAGTGTTCCTCTAAGCTCTCATAGTTGGGATCCAACTTCTTGCTGGCAGCTGGGGTAGGGTTGACATAATGACCCAACCTTGTGATTCTTATAGAATTCTGTCCTTGCATAAATGGTGGTGGGTCCTGAAATCATACTTGGGACTGACTTGCAAAACCAAGACTTTTCAAAGTGGAAAACTGGTCACTCATGGCCTTCCTTTCCACTTCCTGTTTGTTTGTTCGTTTGTCTCTACTTTCCATCTTGTGCTTAACTCTTCAGAAGCTCTGGCTTAGGATTTGACTTTACAAGTCTATTTCTTAGTTTTCTGCAGGTGCTGGGTATTACCGTTTATTGCTGGTTTACCAGCAGTGTAATGGTGTCATCCCCTTTCCAAACAAGGTCCCCAGGGAGCGAGAGGAAGCACTGGCAAATATGGCAAAGCACACAGGCTTTGGGGCCATCTCAGGTCACCATCTAAGATAACCTTGGGCTTTATGTGTTCAGTGTTAGGGTAGGACTTAAGGAAGGGTCAAATTGTTGGGAAGGTTCTAGCACACAGCCTTTGATTTAGTGGAAAGGAGGAGAGAGCAGACACCAGAACAGGGGTAAGCCGCAGGTGGCAGGGTGAAGCATCAGGTGGACTGGTAGAGCCTTGAAAGCAAAGATCAGGTATCATCTTTCTTCTCTCTGCCTAGGGACTAGGGGAAGATCTGGTGACTTCAGCTTTTGCTTTCCTTTCCCCAGGGCTTCGGACAAGCTGTTTCTCTTGGATCAGTGTGAGAAGTATCGGCGCTGCAGGCAGTGTCAGAGGCGCACCTCCAACACGGGCGAGAGCAACTTGTGGCCCCTGAATAAGTTCCTGCAGGGCTCACGATTGCTCGTGTAGAACTCAACGTTTGAACCTATATTTCCCGAGGAACATTTATTTGGAGTAGTTGAATATTTAGCGTGTGTATATTTGTACCTCAGAGGAAAAAAAAAAAGATTGAGTACTTTCTAATCCTTTCTTGAATTCATGTCGACTAATTATTTCCTGCGTGTCCTGCCTTCCTCTCACCCCTGCGAATTCCCTGAACTTTGAAGGTGTTGGAATAAATCTTAACCTTGACCCCATTGCTATAGGGTCTGTGAATGGAACCCAACTTCTTGCTGGATGCTGAGGGGGTGCCAACCCAGCTTTCTTTTAGAAAAAATTTCACATCTATAATGAATACATTAAATATATATATATATATATATATATATATATATATATATATAT
>NC_034590.1:61014490-61031370 GCF_900095145.1 Mus pahari | reverse complement strand
TAATGATATATGATTATCTTAGGAAATTGCTGTCTAATAGAAGCTAAAGCTTTATCTACATACAATTGGCACAATGTAGGACTATTCACCATCCCTTGTGGTAATACCATCCACTCATATCGTGAATCAGGGGAGGAATGGTTAATGGATGGTAGAGTAAAAGCGAATTTGTCTGTATCATCTGGATGCAATTGAATGGTAAAAAAACAATCTTTTAAATCTATTACAATAGTGGGCCAACTCTTGGGTAATGCAGATATCAAGGGAAGGCCAAGCTGTTCTGGGCCCATGACCTCCATAGCAGCATTTACCGCTTGAAGGTCATGTAAAAGTCTCCATTTACCTGACTTCTTTTTTATCACAAAAATGGGCATATTCCATGGAGATATGGATTTTTTAAGACGACCAGCTTCTAATTGCTCTTGGACTAGGGTGTGAGCTGCAAGTAACTTTTCTTTAGGTAGGGGCCACTCAGGTGGTCACACCGGTAGATTATTTTTCCATTTGATGGCTATTTGTTCAGTGGCGCCAAGGAAAAACCCAATCCATGTCTTCCTTCATTGCCCTTTGCAGGAATGGGGGAAGTACGGCCATCCTCATGCTTCCTTAGTCCCCTACCTGCTTTAAAATTCATTTTACTCATGATAGCCACACTTTGAGGGCTGAAATTGCCTCCTGTAATAAGCCTCACTTCCATCTGTTTCATGACATCTCTACCCCACAAGGATATGGGTATACTCAATACAAAAGGTTGAAAACTGCCTTTATGACCTTCATCATCTTTCCACAGTAGAATTCCTGCACTGAAATTTGGGTCTTGAGCAAACCCCAATCCCCTTAGAGTCTGAGCTGAGGGCTGAATAGGCCACACTGAAGGCCAATCTGCTTCCTTAATAATGCTCCTATCAGCTCCAGAATCTAATAATCCCCAAATGATAACTCTGTGTATCTTTAATTTATAAAGGGGATGCTCTTCTAAATCCATAGAGAACCACACTCCTGGGTCCCCAGTGGATCCAAACCCCATCTTTCCTCTGATTAGGCCTCTTGTAGGAAAGTGAGCATGATAGCTAGGGAGTAACAAAATTTGTGCTCTCCTATCTCCAGGTGAGATTGCGGACACTCCTCTTGGGGATGAGACCACAATTTTCACCTCTCCCTCATAATCAGGATCGATTATTCCAGGGTGCACTCTTAGTCCTCTTAAAGTGGCCGAACTGCATCCTAATAATAGCCCCACTGTATTTTTTGGGATAGGACCTTTAAAATCAGAAGTAATTACTTGCACCCCCACCTCCGGGGTTAATATGAGTCTGCTGGTGGCGCAGATGTCCAATCCTGCACTTCCTGTTGTAGCTCTTCTGGGGGTGCCCTCATGCGAGGGTGTCTGGGTACTCATTGCAGGATGGGCCATGGGGTGGGTGTCTGCTGTAGTGCTCCATATATTTGAGGGCCCTGGGGCAGAGGGCCCTGTGGCTCATTTTTTGGCTTGGTTCCTGTCTGGACTGGCTCAAGGGGATGACCATCTACATCCCACTTGGATTGGCAGTCCCCTGCCCAGTGGTTGCCTTTACAACATCGTGGACACAATTTTGGGTGCCTCACGAGAGCTGCATTAGTTGGCCATGAGCGATTGGGACAATCTCTTTTAAAATGCCCGTCCTGGCCACAGGAAAAGCATCCACCGGTTAGGCCCTTCTGAGCAGTAGGTGGGTTTCCTTGACCATGTTGACCAGCTTGTATGCCTGTTAAAATAGCTGCAGCCAACCTTTGATTAGTAAGAGGGGTATCCATGACATCTCTACACACTTTTTTTTTTTTTTAGACAGGGTTTCTCTGTATAGCCCTGGCTGTCCTGGAACTCACTCTGTAGACCAGGCTGGCCTCGAACTCAGAAATCTACCTGCCTCTGCCTCCCAAGTGCTGGGATTAAAGGCGTACGCCACCACACCCGGCATCTCTACACACTCTTATCCAGACATCCATCGTCTTATTTTTGTAGGGTCGTATGGCATCCCTGCAGGCCTTGTTGGCTTGTTCATAGGCTCATTGATGAGTGCCATGGCTGCATCCACATCTGGGAAGACTCTACTTGCAGTCTCAACCATCCTGGCTAAAAAATCAGAGAAAGATTCTTTCTCCCCTGTATAACTTTAGATGAGCTGGATCCTAGATCCCCTGTCCCTGAAAGCATTCTCCACGCCTTGAAGGCCCAATTATTAATTTGTTCATATACTTGTAGAGGATATCCTGTCTGGTTGTTCACAAAATTTCCTTGCCCCAATGAGCATATCTATGCTCCAAGCAGGCTGGCCATTGGCGGCATTTACGGCAGCCAGTTCAAGAGTGTATTCAAGGTATGCAGCCTTCCAAGTTAAATAGGCCCCTCCAGATAAGACCGCCTTATATAAATTCTGCCAATCAAAAGGAGTCATACAGAATCTCTGCAATCCTTCCACTTGAGTTACAGTGAAAGGAGCTTGAGAGCCATAAGTACTTACTGATTCTTTAAGTTTTTGAATCGTTTTCCACTCTAATGGCTCATGATATGGCTGCTCTTGCTGGTCTTGAAAAACTGGGAAGGCTCCAACCTTGTGAGGCAGATTTTGCCACACTGAGGCATGTCGACTGCATTTCCCCTCACTCCCCTTGTCCCCTGTATAAGGAGGAGGTGAAGGTAAGGGAGGCGCTGAGGGCTCAGGTGGTCTTCCCCGCTTAAAACTCAGCTTAGATATTATGCTAGCTACTTCATCTCCACTATCTGAAGATTCCTCTGTACTCTCATCAGTACTCTCCTGTCTTTTAGCCTCCTTTCTTCTTTGCTGATAACTATGTTGAGACATAACCTCCTTTACTTCCTCTAATGCTTCTACCCCTTTTCTATCTCAGCAGTATACTTTCCACTCTGTCAGGCAAAATTTGACCAAATTCCAAATGGCTAGCATGCCCGATGGTAATAGGGTAGTCGAATCCACTGCCTGCAAGTCTCGACCTAGTCGTTCCCAATATCGAGGGTTCACATAGTCCTTTTCTAGAAACCAGGGTGCCTCTTTAATTATTGTTTCCAAAAATTTGTCTAGAGTTTCATTTTTGAATTTAATTCTGCTTCGTTTGAGAAGCCGCACTAATGCGGTTTTTACCTTCACTTTTGAAGCAGCAGATCCCATGGCTCTGTATCTGAGGTTTTCAGACCCTTTTGGAGGCTAGATTTTCCTAACTCCATTCCTACCAGGAGCTTAACTCGGTCCCATAACCCCGGGAGCTTAACTTGTCCCTATACTGAGAGCTTAGCTTCGTCCCTCCACTGGGGAGCCTCTTCCTAGCGCTAGATTAATTCTTACTTACCACGGAACTCCCCCGTAGCTCCTTTTTCTTGTTCTAGCTCTTGCATGAGTTCTGAAGTTTCTGCCTTTCCTTTTTCTAACTTCTTCCTCTTCTTTCTTCTTGGCCAACCAAACAGCTTCTAATTCAGCTTGACTCTGCTTTTCTTTGGCTTCCTGTTCCTTCTGCTTGACTTCTGCTTTTTCTTTCTTTTCTGCTTCTTTCTTGGCCTTTTCCTCTTTTCTTCCCCAGCTACCAGATGCCCTGTTCAGAGTCCCCATATGGGCCACCAGATGCCGCAAACCCTGAACTCCGACTGGCAGAGATGGGGTAAAAACGACACACACACACCAAGGCAGGTTTTCAAGCAGCTTCTTTCTCCAACAGCTTTCTCCAACTCCACTCTCTCAAACAGGTCTTCTTTTGTTTTTGTTAGTAATTAATAATTAATGACCCATTGAGTCCAATTAATGCTGCCCATATGTGCTTGGACATGGGATTATCCATTGGATCATGGGGAACATCCGCAAGGGAGAATGACCCTTCCTCCCTCAGTGACCATCAACTGCCAATAGCTTCCTACTCCAGGTCGAGCCTCAGGAACGCCTCCCTCATCCATAAGAAGATCCACTAGGATTTTGACTCATTGATCTTATGCAGGTCTTCTGCAGCTAACCACAGCTGCTACTGAGAGCTGATGTGTGGAATAGCTATGTCTTGAAGTCAACATTCTACAGGTCTCCTCCCTATCTGTCGTCTCTTACGTTCCTTCTACCTCCACTTCAACACCATTGCCTGAGTCTTGAATAGAGGGAGCTTGCCCAAAACCAAAGGGAAAAAAACAACAAAAAGAAACAAACCAAACAACAACAACAACAACAACAACAACAACAACAACAGAAATCCCACCAAGTTTCTCTGGTCAAAGTTTCTGAAAGCACACATCTATATGGGCACAAACATAAATAGCATGATCATTTAGTCAGACGATAGTAAATCCCCCCAGTAGGGCCTGTGGGTCCTTGGTTATGTGCTTTTGAGCACCAGGCATGGTTACCCCTAGTGGCAGCTTTACTACATTGCACCCGTGGGCCCGTCTTTCCTGGCTGGTAGGTATTTCAGAGTCCATTGCTAGTGATTATGTTACACGTTCTTCCCCAGCAATGCACAGCGCCTTCTGGGACTATGTAGGCTAGCCAGCAGGGCAAGATCCTTGGGGAATCAAGGCTTTTTTCTAAGGCTGATTTTTTTCTAAGTCCTTCATCCAAACAGTGCTGAACTTAGACTTTTTTGGAAAGCTTGAGTGTGTACATCACCTCAGAGGCTCAGAGGAATATTCTTGGAGTGTTTTAGTTAATGACACACAGGGACTTTGCTTAACCACTGAGCCGTCTCTCCAGCCCCACTCCCTCAACGGTTCTTTAGTGCAAATTTGGTGGCTACAGAATCTGTTAGCTTTATTACATCTGAGAATATATTTTTACCTTTATTCTTGAAGGAAACTTCTGTTGGATACATGAATGTGGGTGGATAGTTTTTTTTTTCTTCCAGTATTTTGAACAACTTAGTGTGTGGTATCTGATTGTATGGGTTCTGACGAGAAGTCCAGTGATTTTAGCTGTAACCTTGTATGTACATAATGTTTTATCTGTTTTCAAGATTTCCTTTTTTTTCTCTTTTGGTTTTCAGTAGTTTGGGTATGATAGCTTTTTCCAGAGCGGTCTTGCTCTATTTGATTTGTGTGTGCCTGTGTGGGGACAGGTGCATGTGAGTTCAGGTGGTTTGGGATGCTAAAAGTGGAATCGTCTCCCCTGGAGCTGGAGTTACAGGAGGCTTTGAACTGCCTAACATTGGTGCTGAGCTCTGGTCCTCTGCAGAATCAGCATGTACTCTTAACCCTTGCGTATCTCTCTAGCCTAGGATCATTTTAATCTTAGATCCCCCTCATACATGCATATAATGTACCTTAATCATATACAATCCTAATTTCTCTTCTCACCTCCTCTCTAGAACTTTACCTTCATGCCCCCTGCCCCCCTGTCCAGTTGAGCATGGTCTACTAGGTCATAGCAAACCTACCAGAGCCCATACCCCTAAGGAAAAATGACTTTCCCTCCCCCAGAAGCCATTAATTGCCAATAGTTCCTCAGTGGTGGAACTTTATGAGCTCCTCTCCCTTCCGTGAGGGAATGCTGACTGGTCTGCCCTTGTACAGGGCTTGTGCAGGTACATCACTGCACTACTGTGAGTTCCTGAGGGCAATGGTCCCACCAATTCCTGACGTCAGCATTCCGCAGCACTTGCTCCTACTCTCCATCTCTTACATTATTTTTGTTCCCTCTGCAACTGATCTTCACACATTTGTGGTACGGTGATGCACGCACATAATGTGGGAGTTGAATGTCAGGGGCCGAGGACGGGCTCCGGTCCATAAGGTGCTTGCTGGAATCCCTGCTTTCCACTCCCAATACTGCCTAAAATGGATGAACACACACACTCAGCCCTTATAAAGTGGAGACACTAGGATGAGGGCTTCGAAGCTATCCTTGAGCTCCAGGCCAGCATGGGGCTACATAAAACTCTGAGGTGTGTGTGTGTCGGGTTGGAAAAACAATCCAAATAATGCTTCCTAGAGTTAAAACTTGAAGTAGGGGCTGGTGAGATGGCTCAGTGGGTAAGAGCACCCGACTGCTCTTCTGAAGGTCCGGAGTTCAAATCCCAGCAACCACATGGTAGCTCATAACCATCTGTAACGAGATCTGACTCCCTCTTCTGGAGTGTCTGAAGACAGCTACAGTGTACTTATATATAATAAATAAACAAATCTTTAAAAAAAAAAACTTGAAGCAGGCACAACTGCTAGGAACCTTCTGCAATCCTTCTGCTTCCTATCCCGACCCAGCCCGTGTTTCTCTCCAGTCTCAAGCAGGCTTTGTCCCTGACTCCCAGCCTCCCTGACTTTCCCCTCTCATTCTCAGCGATTCCCTCTTCTGCAGTGATGACATCAGAGGTAGGGCCTCAAAAACTCTCTGTTCATTGGCTCTGGATCCGTGATTGATGAGGAGGTGCTCAGGTCTCTTGGACTGGGGGTGGGGGTGGGGGGAGAAGGGCTTGTGACCAGCAGGTTGCAGATTGGCTCCCTCTGTGGCTCTTCCAGCTTCAAAGCCAGGGGAGATGCTGTTTCCCTGTGGCAGTCCATCTGCCCCTCCTGGGCCTACACTGATATCATTGCCTATGTCACCGGGATTGGGCTGGCTGTGCACTTAGGACGCAGCTGTTCTTGAGTCGGTTGATTCCTTTCTGTGGTGCTGACGGTCAGTCATATATGGAGTTTCTGAAAGGTCCTGGAGATAGCTGCTGGGCACATCATGACCTTTTTGAGTGGACTGTAGGGAGCTATCAGTGCTCTCCAGCCAAATGCTCTTAAAGTAGAGTCAAGTTGGGTCACTGGAACACGGGTTCTGAGTGACCCTTGCAAGCATCTATGCCTTGCTTCCGTATTCGCACATTGATGCTTGTTGAAGGGCCCTTTCCCTGTGAGTCCCAATTTCATTTTCAAAGCTATGGAAATTTCAGGTGCCTGGTATTTGACTTTGGTTTCTTGAAATCATTTCTGTATTAATTTTTAAAAACTTAAAAAATAACCACATGAAGTTCTATTTTTAACTAGATTAACACAACCTCGATGAACTACCCACTTGCTGTGTATTCACTTACAGGAATATGAGATTTCTTACCTCACATAACCCAACCAGTGCAACCTGAACAGATTGAGAGGGACTTAAGAATTACAGAATTACTATGATAGTACACACATGAGTGTGTGAAGCAACTTGAGACACGGCTCTTGTTGAGAAAGAAGGTATCCAGGTTCTAGGCTGGCCTTTTGATGAGGCTGGCTCATCACTGTCCAAGCAGATTGTGGACGACAGGTAAGTCTTGTAAGTCTTGAAATTTCGGGAGGAGCTTGGTTGTTGTATTGCTGTACCTTGTGCTGCAGGTCTTGGGAGAACTCCAGTGCTTGCTGCAGTAAAAAAATGAAGAGGAGCTACAGCTTATAAGAAAAAAGTGGCTCAGAGTGTTCTCCAGCAAGCAACTTTGTACTAGGAGAAACAGTGTTCTAAAACGCTGCTGCTTTTTAGAGTCTCCAATGGAAAGAAAAGCGTTCAATACAAGATGGCTGCTTGATGCTATTTCCTTGGGAGTGGAGCTTGAGATATGACAAAGTTCATTGCACATTTTAGTCAATAATATAGGCTTAATGAATGAAGCTAATAGTGTTTCCATGGGAATGTTAAAGCTACAAGCTTTACAGCAGTGCAACCTTTGTCATGGTTATTACTATCGCATGCGAAATATGTAAGAAATTTAGTGAGACTGGGTACCAAGACATGACACAGTACTTGTCTGGTTTTAGTTATACAGAATTAAAATACCCCCCCCCCCAATATAAACAGCATTCCAAACCTCATGTGGTTTATTCCTCAAGTTATTTCAAGCATTGCAAGTATACAGTTACTTATCTGCTCTTAGGTGTTCACCTTCTTAAAGTTTGTTCCACAGTTGCTTCTGTGGATTTTAAGTTTCACAGTGATCACATGCATTTCCATAAGTTTCATTTTACACTGTTTTGAAGCTTCCATTTTGAAAAGTCAGCTTGGTAGAAGCAGTGTGTGTTTATTGTCTTCTGATAAAAATGCCTTGCCATAAATGTTTATGTTTGGTATACAAATTAAAGGAAGAGGGTCAAGGATAGACTAGGAGAAGACTATGAAATAAAATATTGTGCCTGCAGGGATTATTTTTAATTTAGTAAGCATTTGAATGTGTGTGGGTGTTACACATGCCTCAAATGGCAAGTGGCTCCCTCAGTTGCTCTCTTCTTTGGTGTTTTGACATAGGGTCTCTCAACTTTTACCTGGAGCTTGCCAATTGAGCTAGGCTGGTTGGTCATTGAGCCCCAGCACGCCCCCCCCCCCCGTCTCCCTGGGGTCTACCTCAGTGTGAGATTACAAGTGTGTACTGCTGCTCTCAGCTTTATAAAATACACTCTAGGGATTGAGCTCTCAGGTTGGGCTTACCTGACAAGCACATTACTTACTGAGCCGTTTCCCCAGCCCCTAGTTTGTTTGTTTGTTTTTAAATAAAAGGTAGAGATTCGTTGTCTTTGTAGCTAAAACAGTGTTTAATTTTCCAGTTATTAAAACTATTTTTTTTGCCAAACATTAGAAATTACTTACTACCTACTACTTAGTTTTGAAGTCTGATATTTTCCTGTGTTTTCTTAACTCAAACAAGAGTTTCTACTAACTATTTGGACATTTAATATTTTATGTTTTTCAAATTATGTGATTTAAAATTAGGGTTCTTGATAATTACTTTTATTGTGAAACTGGTGAAATGGCTTTATGTTTTGTTTTTTTTTTAAAGATTTATTTATTTATTTATTTATTATATGTGTGTACACTGTAGCTGTCTTCAGACACTCCAGAAGAGGGCATCAGATTTTTGTTATGGATGGTTGTGAGCCACCATGTGGTTGCTGGGATTTGAACTCAGGACCTTTGGAAGAGCAGTCGGTGCTCTTAACCGCTGAGCCATCTTACCAGCCTGGCTATATGTTTTAATGTTAAGACAACCATATTTTCACTTTGGGAAAGAATGGCTTGAGTTCTGTGGGAGAAATACCTGGAGAATGTTTGCTAGCTCCAGGTTCGATACAAGCTTAAACATCTGAATAAATAATGAATTGCAAGAGAGACTTCCAGGATAAGGTATGATATCCAAGATATGGCAAGATAAAACAAATGCATTATTAAGTAAATCATAAATGTTTACAGTTTTGAGTTTACCATAAGTTATAGCAATTCTAAACTTTATATACCTAATAACACTGGGCCAAAAGATATAAAGTAAATATGATCAGAGACACAAGGAAAGTTGAAGTTCCCCATAACTATGCTTATCTTTCAGAAATAGGTTGAGTAGACAAAAAATTCAGTAATGTATAGAAATGGTTAAAATAATAACCCCCCAAACAAAAGGTATTTCATGCAACCATATTGGTGTACATATCGGTTTGTAAGGGAATGTGAACAGTCTTCTTAAATTTGATCATAACATTTGACAAAAAATTCCCCCAAATATTCTTTGAATATAATTCAGTGGTATTAAGAATATATACTGGGGAATGCCAGGGCCAGGAAGTGGGGGGTGGGTGGGTTGGGGAGTAGGGTGGGGGGGGGAGGCTATAGGGGACTTTTGGGATAGCATTTGAAATGTAAATGAAGAAAATATCTAATAAAAATTGTTTTTGAAAAAAAAAAGAATATATCTGGAAGTTTGAAAATCTATGTCTAGAAACTTTTAATTCTCTTCATAGGATATAGTAGATTAAATGATGGAACCCCAAGACACTACCTGCACCAATTAAAAAAAAAATAGGAAGATATTTCCAAAGCCATATGTGAGAACTCTGAGAAGAATATTGACTAGCAGTACTGGATTCTGTGGAGGGAGCCTTTCTGATATAAGCAGCCACTTTCTTCTCTGGGTGCATCTACTGATTCTGGAGTTGGAATAAAAAGGATTAAGCTGGGTCCAGGCAGATGGTTTCTCCTGAGGAAATGAGAAATCAGATGGCCATGATGAGAAATCTTGGCGGCCATGTGGGGCTGATGCAGTAGATCAGAACACTGGAAACCTTGGCCAGTTTCTTCCATCTTTTGTGTGTTGTATTCCCAGGGATACAGGCATTGCGTATGAGATTTTAAGCAGAGATTACTGGGGAATCTTCACAAGGACTGACTGCTTTATTCTCTTCTAGAAATGTATAGTTTACTTTCTGCATTTAGGTCTATGCTTTGGGGATATTGATGCTGGCTGAGAACTAGCATCAAAAGAAGCTGATATTGGAAGAATAAGACCCGAATAAGGGACGATTGATTCATGAATCTACTAAATTCTCTCCATGAATCTTAATAGTTTACCTGGCTTGAACTGAGAGACAGTCAAATAGTCCTGCTGTTACAGGCAGCGGGAATCCTGGCCAAGGAGACGGTGTGTGTGTGTGTGTGTGTGTGTGTGTGTGTGTGTGTGTGTATAGGTCTTAAGCATGACTTATACAGAGAAATGGGATGGGTCACAGCAGGGGCTCCAGGCTGCTCTTTACTGTTTGTCTTGGAGTGTGAGCACTCCTCAACATGAGGGAGGTAAAAGTTTTCACTAAACTGGCCTCTGAAACACCAAGGACAGACCTCTACAAGCAAACTGTGTTGACTTGCTCAATTATGTCACTTTGAAGGATGGAAAGGAGAGTCTGTTTCAGAACCTGGAACATTAAATCAAGTCTTTTTTAGACATTAAATCTAACGGGTTGACCTTCCTCACGGTGTTTACTCTCGCTGCTTCTCTTTTTCCTCATTCTTTGGCATGCTGACCCTTCCCACCCCTATTTCTCTAGTTTTCCTTTTAGTGATGACAAAAACGAATGTACAGTACTCAGCAACCCAAAGGGCAGTGAGCCTTCTTGATGAGCATCTAGCCACTCAGCCCCCACATCCTACTGAGTCTTGAAGGTAATATATTCTTCTGAAAGGGATTAACTTCCTGATGAGTGGGCCTCATTTTCTAGCAAGTAGCTTTGCTTGCATTTCTTGAGTGCTTATGACTTAACCCATCCTTTATCCTTGGGGCAAAGTAAAAAGCCAGCTCTCCTTTTTGTCTTTATAGGAAGTGTCCATTCTTCTTCGAGCACGCTGGCTTCTATATGAACTTTTTTTTTTTCATGGACACTTTCTTATGAAAAAGGACTCATGTCCAATCTAGACCTTGACCTCTACAAGGGCAGGGTTCTAGGCTGAAATTCCCACAAGGCTTGGTGAGTAGTTAGCAATTAATAGTAAAAGAGATATTCAGAAAGGAATTCAGACAAGGGTTATAGGAAGGTGAACCTCCAGGGCCTTCAGGAACAAAGCTGTCATCACTGTATGCCTTAGCATCTACCCCCAAACCCAAAGGAAGACAAATGACAAACAGAACCACGGAGACAAGACTGGCTATTTTGGAACCCGTTTATGTTGTATTTCTTCATCCCAAACCATCTCTGGCGACTGCGTCAGATCTTCTGAACACTCATCGCTTCCTTAGGCCAGCTGTAGGTGTCTAGCGAGAAGGAGTCATAGTCTGGAGTGTAGATCAGAGATTTTACAAAAGCCTCCTTGTCCTTGGGCTCTGGATAGTAGGAGGCCAGGTTGTGTTTGTATGCATAGTCGAGGACCTAGGAAATATATGTTTGGGTGAGGAACTAGATCTGTGGGTAAATCAGTCTTAAAGGCCCCTTACATGGCAGCCAGGGGAAAGGAGTATCTCTTCAGTTGTCACCTACGACACCACTGGAGGGGGAGGGTTAGAACTTTCTTTCTAGATAGTACTTACTTCTTCCCTGCCCCCCCCCCCCCAAGAGGCTTGTAGTCTCCCTCTGCAGAGCCCTGGAGACGAAGGGTTCATACCTCACGCCTGCGCCAGGCTAAAAGATGCTGAGCCTATCTCACCTGCTTCCCACTCCCCGTGGGTCTCCAGCCACGGCAGACTTCATGGGTACTTCAGTTTACTAGTTGGTAAGCAGAGTAATTATATCCTTTTCCTAGAGTGATGTGAATAGAGGCCATTCCCTTGCTGGTTGAGAGGTTGAACTGGATGATTTTCTTGTGAACAAATAGCCTTAATGAAGGAAGTGGAGTGGCTGAGCTGGACTGGGACTAGGTTGTTGGACTTTACAGCTGTGGTTTAAGGGTGCCTGCCCTGGACAACTAACTCATGGGACTATGTATTGCTGAGCAGTGCAATAATTAATAATAAATAATTCTGATATTATTTGTCATTCTTACAGAAAAGTCATATACACTAATGGGAATGATATGTACCCATTATCCAGCTTGGATAATTATTACTTGAAATTGGTCTTCATTGTAGTATGCTGTATTTGAAAACCTATGACTTTTGCATAATCTCATAGTCTGGAGTATATTGTGAACCTGATCACCTCCTCACCTCTTAAAGAGAGAAATAGGAGAAAGAAACACGTGCTCTGCCTAGCAGGAACATTTAGTCTCCAGAGCTCCAGGAGAGAGGAACTTCTGACCTCTTCAGAAAAAGAACTGAAGTTGAAGGAAGTTAAGATATTTGGGCCATAGTTACTCCTCTGCATTCAGTTACTCCTCTGCGGATTGCCAGAGTGAGGACTCCAAAGCCCGAGTCCTTACCATGATGCTATGCAAGCTGACCTTTCTCACAAATGAGTGATTATGATTCATTAAGAAAAAATTCCACCCACGTTCTGGTTCACAAGACCATGGCCTCTGGCGGCCCTTTCCTGATGTTTTGGTGGAAATGTGGGACTTTCCTAGAATTGGGCTGAATGGGTATTTGGGACTCAAGCTGTTGTTGCGCATGCAGGGATGCTCAGGGAGCTCAGAATGTTTCCCTGGCTGCCACCCCCTTAGCTCTCCTGAAGTCAGAGGAATGGGTGGAGCCTGACTACCCATATCAGAGGGGAGCAAGTAGGATGCCCCTTACTTTGACTGCAATTCTCAGGGACACATCTCGGATGGTGCTGAGCGGTGGGTAGAGTCTCCCCTGAGATAGGTGCTGCTCAGAGACTTCCTGGGCAATTTGCTAGAGAGAGGGAGAGGGAAAGGGAGAGAGATAGATTGATTTTTTTTTTTCCATCACAGAACAAATCCATCCCCTTATCCCCAAGCTTGCCCAGGTACTGCATCCTGTGCCACACAAGGAAGCTTAACGCTAGGCTTAAACAAAGACACATTCTCTCTATAGTAGTTATGGCTGAAGTTCAAAGCAGCACGGGGCTCCTTGAGTTCTAAAAGAAAATCATTAAGACCAAGAAGAATGTAGTTGTGACCGGAAAGCAAAGGTTTTTGTCCTCTGGTTGGCCACAGCCTGTTACACAATGGTCTCTGGACCCCTTACTTCTTGGATTCTAGCCTCCTCCGATACGCTTGATATTCTAGGTGGCCATCTAAACGAAATCATTTCTTTGTTCATGGTTCTATGAGTTTTCCTTTCCAGCCCTGTTTCTGTTCTAATGCCAGGATGGGGGGGGCGGTGAGTGGGTAGAAGAGACGAGAGGACGAATCCAGGGGTCACCAGGCTTAAAGACCTGGTGTTGATCCACCAACCCTATTAGATTAGAAGCACCCTAGGAAGAAAAGACAGTAGTACCTCTGCTGTCAGGAGGAAAATTTCATCTGGGATGTGCCGGATCCCACCAGCGATGACGCCCAGGGCTACCCCAGGAAACACATAGGCATTGTTTCCCTGACCAGGAGTGAATGTCCTGCCATCTTCCAGAGTCACACTCTTAAAAGGACTTCCACTTGCAAAGATTCCTCGGCCCTGGAGGCAGGAAGAAAACAAGAGCTGGATCGTGGAGACAGGTTTGGAGTAGTCTATTCTTGTCTTAAATATGGGGTCTGCTTCATTCTCCCTTAAGTGTTCAGAACTGTAGTGAGAACTTGGTAAGTACTCTATAAGAACAATTTATTTATCTGATCAGAAAGCTAAGCCCTACCTCCCTTTAAGTTACTGACAGTGGAGGTCATGGTGCCTCCTCCCCTCAACATTTGGAAGGACCAAGTCAGGACAGTTGCCTAGAGAATACAGAAGCCATGGTTCTGGACAAAGCTCTATTGTTTGGGGGAACATTGAGAATCGCAGTATCATGGGAAGAGCTTTGGTTTTGGAGTTAGATCTAAGGTTCAGAGATAGCTCTATTCTTTATTAGTTTGATGATGTTTGGAAAGTTGACTCATCTTTCTTTTCTTTTTAAAAAAAATACATTTTTTATTGCTTATTTTATTTACACTTCAAATGTTCCCCTTCCTGGTTTCCTCTCCGAAACTCCTCTAACTCACTCCCCTTCCCCCCTGCTTCTATGAGGGTGCTCTCCCACCCAGCCACCCGCTCCTGCCTCATCACCCCAGCATTCCCCCACACTGGGGCATCAAGCTTTCACAGTACCAAGGACCTCCCCTCCCAGTGATCCCAGACAAGGCCATCCTCTGTGAAATATGCAGCCGGAGCCATGGGTCCCTCCATGTGTTCTCTTCATCGTTCTAACCCTCAGCTTGCTTACTATGACGGGCACGCTCTGCCACCCACACAGGGTCTCTGGTGGAACTGTTACTACTTTCTCAGCTGGTGGGAGAAAGGACTCCCCGCTGACCTCAGTGACCCGGTAGCACTTCTCAGCTGTACACTCAGCCTTGCTGGTGGGGTTGCTCAGGGCAAAGATGATAGGGCGCTCATGGAAGGAGGCCATGTCCCTCAGAATCTGCTCCGTGAAGGCTCCTGCGATGGCAGCGACACCTACAGGGAAAAGGGGGGGGGGTAGTAGGGAAGGCCTACAGGGTATAAACATCCCATTTCTCTTCGTGTGGCACTGGTGAGGGAAGTAGGTACCCATGACAGACTTGAGAATCTTGGGGATAAACTCTGCTATCGGGGCTGAGGGAACAGAAGGGGAAAGAATCCTGTTGCTTGAGTTAGCTAAGACCTCTTGTTCATTCCACAGAGACCACTGGTTTGTTTTAGGTCTCTGATCTTTAAGGCATTCCTGAATGTCGCTGAGAGCAGAGTGTTCCTCTAGTACAGAGACAGGTGCCAGGGTCCCCGTCTTGGGGTGGAAGGAGAGCTCACCTTCGTGATAGAGAGCAATACTGCCCTTCCCTACCATATGACACCATTCTGTGTTAACAAGGTGCAACTCTGGTCCTTCTTTTTTTTTTTTTTTTTTTTGGTTTTTCGAGACAGGGTTTCTCTGCATAGCCCTGGCTGTCCTGGAACTCACTCTGTAGACCAGGCTGGCCTCGAACTCAGAAATCCGCCTGCCTCTGCCTCCCGAGTGCTGGGATTAAAGGCGTGCACCACCACGCCCAGCTTTGGTCCTTCATTTCTATAGTTTGTATACAGAAGTCACTCAATAAAAGTTTATGGCATTGAGGGAAAAGAGCTGTGCTTCTATAGGTAGTTTCACTGAGCCCCAGACTCCATCTGCAAGTCAGGAGGGTTAGCTGGGCTGGGTAGTCAGGCCCCCTCGTCTTCTTCCTACCTATAATTGCTGTGGGCTTCACCAGCTTTACTACCTCCTCCAGGGAGTTGACTTCAGGGTGGTCTTGGGCAAACATCTCCTTCTCATGGTTTAGGTGGCTTCTACCCTGTAGGAAAAGAAAGGTTTTGGAGTAGGTAGAGTGTTGGAGGCCCAATCAACAGCTCCTTGATGCAGTAGGATTCTGACAGAGTTTCGGATTGAGTCTGAGCCTGCAGAATAGTGAGGCGCCCTTGATCAGATTTCCCAGTAGAACCTATGGTGAACCCTAAGGCAATGTATTTCTTCAAAAAAATATTTATTGTAATTGCATAGTTGTTTTTGCCTGCTTATGTTTGTGCTCTGTGTGGATGCATTGTCCGTGGGGGCTATAAGAGAGTACCAGGTCCCATGTAACTGAACTTCCAAAAAGTTGTTAGCCACCATGTGTGTGTGCTGGGAATCAAACCAAATCAAATCTGGGTCCCCTAAAAGAGAAAACAAGTGTTCTTAACATCTGCGCCATCTCCCCAGCCACACAGAAGAAGAACTGATAAGTCATCTTTTCTTTTTAGCTGTTGTAGGTCATGGTTTCCTGGGTGAGGATAGAAAGACTCCTAGGAAATTCCTTAGCCTCGCTGAATCCCTTGACCACAAGAAGTGGATCCCACAGGTTCACAGAAGGACAGAGGTTTGAGACTTCCTGTGCTGGAGAGCCAGTGAGAACGGATTTAATAGGATCCCCTAGTCCTCCCGTGAGTCTCAGTAAGCTGAGTCTAGGATAGGCTGGTCATGGCGTCTCTTCAAGAAGCCTGGTAGTGACAGACTAGCCCAAGGTCTGGTAATGAGTTCAGTCATTTCTGACTTCCCCAGCTGGCCTCCTGAGTACCAGAGTGATGCCAAGCCTACAGATCGTTGATTAGAAGTCAGCTCAGCAGGGTGAACAAAATGATGGGAAAATGAGCGAGTGAGTAGGAGGAGTCACCAGCGTCTGCTCAGAGACCATTCTCTGGGATGATGATAAGAAGATGCATCTCTAGGCCAAAGATCCCTTACAGTGTTCAGGCTGTGCAAAGTTGAGGAAGAGAGAGAGCATATGTCTTTTGGAGGACTATGATTCAGTATGGCTGAGACAAATGCAAGGCAAGGCCTGGTAGGAGAAAAGGCTGAAAGGGGTACTAAGGTATCCACACATACACACACATACATACACACATATGCACATACACATACACATACTCGCACACACACAGGCAAATGCACATGCACAACAAATCCACACACATGCACACATGCACACACTCAGTCTCTTTGGACAGTATCAATAAAAGCTTATACTACTTTGGAATTTTCTTTTTGCTTGCCATTCTAAATACCCTGCCCCTTGGAGATCTCTCTCTCTCTCTCTCTCTCTCTCTCTCTCTCTCTCTCTCTCTCTCTCTCTCTCTCTCTC
>NC_034590.1:60997199-61014457 GCF_900095145.1 Mus pahari | reverse complement strand
CCTCCTCCTCCTCCTCCTCCTCCTCCTCCTCCTCTTCTTCCTCCTCCTCCTCTTCCTCCTTTCTTCTTTGTGACAAGCCTGGCTGTCCTGGAACGTTCTCTGTAGACCAGGCCTCAAACTCAGAGACCCACTGCCTCCCCAGTGCTGAGATTAGAGACTTGTACTGCCATGCCCAGCTGGAGAACTCTTTCAGTTTAGTTCTGGGCAGCTCTGGGTGTCAAGAAACCTTTGGTTTTTCAGGCTAAACAGTACCTTGACAATCAGACCCTTGGAGTCCACCATCCAGATCTTCCTTATGGCCTCTGTCTTGGGTATGCCTTCCTTTTCCAGGGCCATGACAAGGAGGTGGGCGATGCCCATGGCTGCCTGGGGGGGGGGTGCGTAGTATAAGGACAAGGTTTAGACTCGGAGCACACCATTGTTGAGCACATGCAAGGCGTTTCACCACCAAAATGAGCCTTTCTTTTTTTCCTCAGCCCCACAACTCCTAGATGGCCCAGTTAAATTCTTACTTTGAGAGACTCAAACATTGAGACTCAAAACGCTGCAATGGTCGGCATACACTCGTGTTGCTTCCTCTTGTCAGAATCCCAGCCTGCCTTTCCCCGGGAAGACAGCCTACCCCACTCATTCTGACCCTTCTTGGCACAACCGCCATAGAGTCCTTCCAATGGCACTCACCTCACCCGCACCCTGGAAAACAAACACATGATTGGACAGCCTGTTCTTGGTGATTCTCAGAGCAGCCAGGATCCCTGCCACAGCGACAGAGGCTGTGCCTGCAACAGAGTGAATGGTATCAATCTGTGGCCTCTGGCCTTCATTTCCCCAAGAAAAGGCTCTTGGCAGGGCGCCCAACATCCAGGACCTGTCAGAGAAAAAGCAACTTTTCTTTTCTTCTTTCTTTCTTTTCTTTGTTCTTTTTTTGGGGGGTTGGGTGGGGTGGGGTAGGGTGGGGTGGGACACAGGGTTTCCCTATGTAGCCTTGGTTGTCCTGGAACTCACTCTGTAGACTAGACTGGCTTTGAACTCACAAAGAGTTCAAAGCCAGTCCTGAGTGCTGGGATTAAAGACATGAGCCACCACCACCTGGCTAAAGCAACTTTTTTTAACTCTTAAAGAAGTCATATCTGCAGGCACATGGGATTCAGGGCAAACCAATTCCATCTCTTACCTTCTACTGTAAATAACTGTTTAAGAAATAGTCCTCCTAGAATTGTTACTTGTCTGTGGGACAGACAACCAGCGATTCAGGAGCTTCTACTGTGATTATTGACACATGAAGTAATAGGATAGATGCAATTAACCGACACCAAAAATGAAATGTGATCCCCATATGTGGGGGTGTACATGAAATTCTGAGTGGATGTGTGTAGCTTTAACATGGGCATAGCCATGTCAAGGACCTCAGATCCTTAGGTCCATGGGAAATGACAAAGCGTTCCCCTGGTCTGTGAGCAAATGTTAACAGTGTACAGCAAACATCTACTTCAGCTTCCTCCTCCCTGATATTTACAGCCTGAGACTCTTAGCCACAGTGACCTCCTACAGAGACTGGGTAACCCCTTCTTCTGCGTGGTACACAGTAAGCAGGCAGTCTTGTTCACTGTGTAGTCCCGGTGACTTCTATTATAGCAAGTGCAGTGCACCAGATCCCCAGCTTCTCTGTATGAGTGTCATTTGTCATTTCTTCATTCCTGTTGGCATGCCAGGCAGGTTTCCATGATGAAGTCATGTAGGACATGGTGCCTAGGGAACCCATTTAAGGGATAAAGTCATTTGAAACTAAGACAAGATGGAGCCATGAGACAGCAGTTGTCTGTAGATCATGAGCAGCCCATAAGACTCTATGGTAACGATACACAATGTATGATCTGATTTAGCAAGCAAAACTTTGTGCCCTTTCTCTCACAGGCAGAACACACAGGCTCCTCACAGTTCTACCAGGTAACTCACTTACAGAATTATGGGCTTCAAACTTCTGCCCTGCCTGATTAGAGGCCTATCTCCCAGGAGAGAAAATGCATCCATTAGGAATCATATTCAACTGATTAGAGGCCTATCTCCCAGGAGAGAAAATACATCCATTAGGAATCATATTCAGCTGGGGTTTGAGATCACCACCTGGGCGTTGAGGTCTCTCAGTGAGTTAAGAAGAATCTCACTTCACTGACTGTGGGGATTGATCCTAATAACCAAGAGGAAGGTAGCCATCAGAAAGGAACAGAGCTGTCGTGGAGATACCATCTGGGGGCACCTTGAACTTTCCATGCTTGTTCGTAAATATCAATGAACATGACAACTAAAGACAGGCAGAGCTATTGAAGATCCAGGGCCTTCCGAAGTGCAGGGTTATGCCACCTTACTGCGTGAAGAACGCTGGCCAGATAAAGTCCTCTTTGAGGACATGAAAACATGGAACAGTAGAGGAAGAAATTTATGAGCACCGGTGACATTATGACTGGCCAGAGAAACCAGCAAGCAGGCACGCATCACTCTTTCTTGGTTATATGACAACAGAAAATGGGAGGGATTGACTGATTCTTTCTCCCTTCTTTTCACCCTGATCATCTGATAAAGCATTGGAAGGTAATCCTATACTTTAATTATGGAGTAAGGGGGTTTTCAGCTGTGGCTGGATCTGAAGAACAAGTCAATTCTTCCCAGTGCTGCCTCGTGTGACTCTCTTGCAGTTGCCTCTTTTCTTTGTGGGGAGTGAGTGGGACAGTTTTCATTTGTTGGAGTTGATTTTGTCGACTGGGAGTACAAAGGTATGGACATAAGTGCTTGTAAATGAGAGAGTGTGTGGCTGCACCAACTAACCACCAGCTGGCTCTATGTAGGGATCTACCAGAAGACGGCGCTAGAGAGCAACTGGCAGGCTACAGGAAGGAAATGACTGTTTCCAGAGTTGCTTCAATCATACAGAGTCCCAGGTAAAATGGAGGACATTTAATAGCACTTGAATTTTAGATAAAGATAATTTTGTATGGGTTTATTCTAGGAATTAGTATACTTTTAAGAAGTGTTATTTATTTGACATTGGAATTTAAAAGATAGTTACGCTTTTGCTAAGTCAGACAACCCCACAGACTTGATCCTTCACTTCCATAGCGGCAGTTGGACCCCTTTGCAACCATCCAGCCATCATGTAGAGCGCTAAGCTCCAGGCATGCCGGTCAGCACCAGCCAGCCGCCTCCTCTTCTCTTTTGTTCCTCAGCCTGGGGGTGGGAGATGGGGGAGCAGAGTCTTAATGTTTTTTGTTTTTGGTTTTGTTTTTTCTTCTTGTTTCAACTCTCCGATACACAATTAACACTTTTTATTGTTGAGTGTTCTCTGGTACAGTTCCTGGCTGGTACTGAGGGTTCACAATAAAACTGTAACCACGGTGTCAGTGTTAAGCTTCTATGATGTGGTCGAAGGAAAGGAAATTAAAGTGGGACCGTTTATGGTCTGTGCCATTTTAACCACTTAGAAAACAAAAATGAGGTTATCTGTGGCTAGCAACGGAAAGCGGGAGGTTCCAGAATTCTTTCCAATTTAAAGAGAGACTTTTTTTTTTCTTTTAGAAAATGGTTTCCCCATATAAATCCAGGGCATAAAGTTGTTTGATCTTATACTTCTTCTTTTGAAAATCAATGCATGGGAATCTGAAATATGCACTAGAACATTTGGGACAGTTTTATTTGTAATACGCAGTGATTGGAAATAATCTAAACATCAAACAAATGAAAGATAATTGAGTAAATTAGCTAGGATAGACACTCAGGAGAATATTTTCAACGATGAAAAATGACCACCACTGGGGGCGGAAGTCTGCTCTCCCACAGGTCCTGAGTTCAATTCCCAGCAACCACATGGTGGCTCCCGACCATCTGTATTGGGATCTGATTTCCACTTCTGGTATGCATGAAGACAGAGTGCTCATATACATTAAGTACATGAATACATAAATTAAAAAAAAAAAAGATCACCATGGAGCTGCGGAGATGGCTCAGTCTGTAAAGTGCTTTCTGTTCATGCATGAGGACCTGAGTTTGTGTCCTTAGCACCATGTGTAAGCAGGACATGGTAGTATGCGCCTGTAACCACAGAATGGATTCAGGAGGATCCCAGAGGCTCACGATGGTGAATACCATGTTAAACATGACACTGTGTCTCAAAGAATAAAGGTGGAAAATAAAAGAGGAATGGACTCAATGTCAATGTCTGGCCCCCACACGGGCGGGCATGGCAGCACACACCTGCACAGACATCATGCAAAAAATTTTTATTAAAAGTTTTGTGAAGATTGCATAGGGACACAGTAACTAACACACCCATCTCTAAAGCTGTCTGGATTTTATGTGTGCTCATTCAAATGCTGACACACACCGGTGGGGAGGTGGGGATGGCGTCTCCCACGGAGGCACCAGTTCTTCGTCGTCGTCTGCAATCAGTTTTCTGCTCTGTAGAACACTGTCTGCTTTCAGGGAGGCTGTTTGCAAATCATGTGCCAGTAGATGGCGCTAAAGATATTTCGTGGTAGATGTTTCCTGGGAAAGACAGTCTTCGGTTTGGTTTTCTTGTTTTTGCTTATCAGATATCTTTTGAGGTTAGAACCTGAGAGTTGAATAACTTATTGGCAGAACATCGTGCGGGAGGAGGTTGGTGATTCTGACATCCTATACTTATACAGAGGAGGATACCAACCCGGAAGAAAAAGTCCGTGGATTGCTCTAGTCTGTGGTCTAGAAGAAAAGCTGGACCACAGTCTTTGCTGGGGAGCTGGAGGCAGCAGCAAGAAAGGAATAATGGTTTTGTGGGAGAGGACCGTGGTGGTGGGGTGGGGTGGGTAAGGTGGAGGCCGATGGGTGAGAACTTTGGCAGGAGACATCAGTGTTCAGCAATGACTCTGAGTGGTGTCAGCTGGGGTCAGTTGCTGCACCGGGGAGTGGCATATGCTGCAATAAAGCATCCCAAAGATAGCTGCTAGTTATTTATTGTACCTTTGCTGTTCCCGTGTGCTGTGGTGTGTGTTGTGGGTGTTTGTGTAATATGTGTGGTACGTGTGGTACATGCATGTCAGGCCAGTGGATGGATGTTATGTGTCTCCCTCTATTGCACTCTACCTTACTGCCACCGACAGGAAGTGTCCCAGTTCACTGTTTTAGTTAGACTAAGTTTCCCAGGACCTACCTGTCTCTGCCTCTCCCCAAGTGCTGGGGTTAAAGTCAAGAGCAGCCACATCTGACTTCTTACATGGGTGCTGGGGATTCGAACTCAGGTCTTCAAGTCTGCGCAGTGAATGAGCCTCTTCCTAAGCCCTGTCAATAAGTCTTGCCGGTGAATTTGGCTACTTTCTTACCAGCCCCACTTGCTTAGTCTTTATTAGGAACACTACAGAGTAGGCACTTTGGTGTTCACTCTGTTGAGGTTTTCAGTTTTTTTACTCCCTGCTAGGAAAGTGAAGCTCAAAGGAAATAGAAGCAGTCATGAGAAGCTGAATTGAGTGGCTACCCAGGGACTCCGCTTGAACGCGTAAAGAAGAGTGCAACAGTCCCCCAGAAGCTGTGAGCCTTCTCAGCGGGTCCCCAGACCCTCTGCTTCATTCCACAGCCTCTGCCACCCCTGCAGAGACCGTGGAGGTCCTAGGCAAAGCCACCTCCTGCACTGCATCTCGTCCTGCACTGCATCTCGTCCTGCACTGCATCTCGTTCTCATGGACCCCTGAGATCTGTTCTCCAGTTCTCTCCTTTCTTCATCCTCAGTGCCTCCCTCTCTGCTGGATTCATCCCCATCGGTGCATAAACGCACTGTAAAACTTTTTTTTTTTTTTTTTTTTAAAAAGAGAGCCCTTGTAGTCCCAACCCAGGTCCATACTGCTTTTTATAGTCAAGCTCGTCCAGGGACTGAATGTGACCATGGCCTCCATTTATTTTCTTCTCTGTCTCTGTGGAATCCAGCGGACAGAAGTGACCGGCTCACCTCTTGTTGGCTTCGCTAGGAAGCTCCACCTTGTCAACTTTACTGGTCATTTCTCGGCTTTCTGTGCTTTAACCTTTTAGCAGTATTTGGCACCGCTGCCTGTCACTCCTAGGGAGAGAACTCTTTCTTTTCCTCCAAGGATCTACATCCACAGGCTGTCTCTTCAGCTGCGTCTTCACGGTCACCTTTCTGGGTCCTGCTCTTAAGGCCTCACTCAGGGGGCAGGGGTGCAAGCTCTCTTAATTCCGGATCAGAACCCAAGAGAGAAAGCTCTCAGGGATTAGTTCTTAGATCCCAAATTATAAAACGGGAGCTTGGCAAACCAAGTTACTGTCTCCACCATAAACTCCCATTGTCGGGTGGGGCAGGGTGGGTCAGTTCTTGGACTCTGTGTCTGGAATTTTAAAATTGGAGAGGAGGAAAACTGCTTAGATTTTTGGAGGTAACCACCCCATGAAGTCTGAGAATCTAGGGTTGTGGGAGAGCCTGGCTTGTGCCCACAAGTGATGCGAACTGTTTGTTCCCATTCGTGATGAAAGATAAACAAACTTTCTTATTCAGTGGGAATGTTCCATAATTACACTTCCTGCAAACTTGAGGCCGTACGTTTAGGAAACGGCACAAAAGGACAAGCTGAGAATGTTCCCTTTAACAGTTACATCTGACCAAGTTGATCTGCTAAATAGCTTTCAGGAGGAATTGGTGACAGCGACAGTAACTGGGTCAAGGTCTGGCTGAGGTGCGTGTGGCGCTCTGGGTCTCTGAAGACTAAGTGGCTTCTATGAATCCATGGCATCCCTTTCCTACGGCAGCCGCCCACTGCCTCCGTGGATTCATGTGCACGAATTAGGGGCTGCAGTGAGGCCATCAAAGGCACTGAATGCAGAAAGGGCCACAGTATAGGCTTGTTCTCTAGGAGTTGCCAGCACCTCTTCAGAAGAGTCAGCTCCCTGTTTCCTGATACCCTGCGAGGTCTTGGAGACCACTTCAGCAATGCCCTGTGTGTCATAAGGGAACTTTTCTAGAACACAGTATATGAAGCCATGGGTAGTCACCCCATGTGGAGCCATGTCAGTCATTGAAGTGGGGGTTGAGAAAAACATAGCGACCATCAAAAGCTTCTGAATGTGCAATAAAAATTAATCCAAAAATTAATCCAAGCCAGCAGAGACACTGCAGTGTGGAGCAGATCGCCGTCTCAAGCTGAGCCCTGGCAGCCCAGGCAGCCTGGATGGGTGTTGCCTGTTAGAATGGCACACAGTGCAAAGTTAGCATGTCGTATGTTCAGAACCGAGGCTCCAGGGAAACCCCACAATGCAAGACAGGCTGGCACTGCCAGATCACTTCAGAAAAGTGTGGGAATGCATGGCGCATTCATCAGACTTCAGTAGCATTGTGCTCACATGCTCCCTCATTTTTACCAATGCTCTACCCTGGGGTTCAGTTCCCCTCCCTCCTCTCCATACTTGTGCACTCAAAAATATTAGCACTGGGACCATGAACTAGAATCTCGGAGTGGCTGTTCCTGTACACCTCACTCCACCCCACCCCACCCACCACACCCCCCAGTTAGTGCAACGTGGGTAAGATAGTAATGAACTGCATAGATTTCAACTCACTGCAGTAAGTGCTGGCTTGAGAAGAGCATACAGGCTGCTCTGATACTTGCTGATCACTAGTCATGGCTGCTAAACTGTTTCAGAGGAGAGGTAAAGGATGCTTTGAGAACACATGCCACTCGGCTACAATCACAGAGCAGAAAAGCGAGGATTCAGAGGCAGACCCAGCTCAATCCGATGTCTGTTAAATCCTCTGGCTCGTTCACTGACACTTGAAAGTACGAAAGAGCTTAGTGGCATGCAGGTCTGTGATTCCCAGCAGCAGAAAGGCAGTGAAGGAAGAAAGATCACCTCAAGTTCAAGGTTAGCCTGAGCTACACAGTGACACCTTATCTGGAGAACAAACAAGCAAACAAAAAAAAAACTGACCGAACAAAAATTGTGAAAGGGTGACATAGGATACAAGCATCCTCTCAGGTGACCAGTCCTTGAAGGTTTAGAAGGACTTAGAGGGTGAGGCTGGTCGTGTGCAGTGTGTTCTGGAGTTGTTGAGCCAGTTTCACTATGCGGTTAGCTTGCAGTGGAGGACAGGGCCCAAGGTCACTCAGTCAGCAGAATTCTGTACCCGACTTCTTTCGTGCAAGCTATCCTTCCTAAGGTCAAAATTAGTCTGTCTGCAGCATGACCACCTCACTGCCCTTCCCCATTTCCTGTCTCTCTATTCTCCCCTAAGAGCAGGGATGTTCCCAGCTGAAACAACAAAAGTCACCTGAGCCTCTGCCTATTCCAAAATTCCTGAAGAGGCTGCCAGCGGTGAGTCAGAGCATTGGGAGCCCTGTTCACCACGAACCAGGCAGCCTAGCCTGGGCTGGGGATTCCTGTGAGCCAGAGTTGGGGTGAGGGCAGAGGAGGCCAACAGAAGGAAGTCTTTTTGTGCCGTGGCTCCAGACTTCAACCCCATGGGCCCCATGGGGATCTGTGATTCAGACAATACAAACGAGGTGCGTGACGCTCATGCGCAGTAGAGCCCATAGGAAGCTCAGCCTGGGGGGCTCCTGAGGACCGTCGTTCCATCTGTTCCTGTTCCACTGACGTAAGAGGCAGGGCTCATGCTGAAAGCAGGCAGGACGGTGATAGCTTTACTTCCACGGGGGGGCCACTTTGTTCCAGTCCTTTCCGTATGTGGGTCACAGGCAGGTTGTGAGATTATTCCCATGTCTTGCTGGGATGGACTACACCTGTCTAAGCTGTGGTTGTGTGGACAGAGGCAGAGAAGGATATTGAGACTCAGTATAGACCTCAAATCCTCAACTAACTCCATTAGGAGCTCAGTCCAGGACAGGGCTAGAGTGAATAGACACCCTTCATCACTTGGGAGGGTAGCTGTGATAGGACAGGACCGAGTTAGGGAATTTCTGCAGCCGAGGCTCTGTCTGCATCAGCGAAGGCAGCGCGTCTTCCCTTGAAGGAAGATGTGGGTGGGTCTCCATGCCAACCTCCTCACATTTTGATTAGTTATATGGGTGCATCTGCAGATTGGGCTGTGATCACCCAAGGCTGCGATGATTTGATGGAGATCCTGTCGTTTCTGTTCTTTCTGCCAGCTTTCCTCAGGAGTTCTAAACCCATGACTTCAGTCTTAATTTCTGAGAAAAAAATTAGGAAATTTCTATCTCTTTTGTGTGTGTGTGTGTGTGTGTGTGTGTGTATGTGTGTGTGTGTATACCAGAATAATGAATTTAAACAAATGAATTGATTTAATTAAAAAATCGTTCATATGCAATTATGCATATGTGTATACATGTTGACCATCTTAGTATGAGCACATGTGTGGTGAATTTGCATGATGGTCAGAAAAGAGAAGCTGCAAAGCAGGGACCAGCATGGACTTTCTCCAGGCATAGGTGGGATGATGAGTGTGTCGTTTGTACGTGCAAATATCACGTACCACTCTTATTACAATGTGCCAATCATTGTGTTGAGAACTGGGGATCAAAAATAAGTAAGCCACGGCTCCCGACTGCAAAAGCTGACGTTCAGTGAGAGGCAGAGAATGCAACAGAAGCATCTAAAGTTTCCTGGTTTGACTATGATGCACTTTTAAAAAGCTCACTTGTTGAAACATCATTGGCAGCCGGGCATGGCGGCCCATGCCTTTAATCCCAGCACTTGGGAGGCAGAGGCAGGNGGNTTTCTGAGTTCGAGGCCAGCCTGGTCTACAGAGTGAGTTCCAGAACAGCCAAGGTTACACAGAGAAACCCTGTCTTGAAAAACAAAACAAAAACAAAACAAAACAAAACAAAAACAAAAAAACAAAAACAAAAACAAAAAAAAGAGAAAGAAACATTGTTGGCTCTTGGTAGATCCAGTCATTGAGAGGTGATTGGATTGGATCGAGTTTTGATTCATCAGTGAGTTCATTGATGGACTCAGAATCTGAGGTTGATGCTAGAAATGATGAAAATTAGGAATCGGGGCCTGTTGGAGAAAATGGTTGCCAGGGGCGTGTGTTTCAAGGATGCATCTGGTCCTGGGACCCTTTTGCACTTTTCTCATTACTTTCTGTTGCCACTGGGCAGCTAGCTCTGCTCCAACTCCTGCTCTGATGCTCAGACTCAACAGAGGCCTAGGAACAATGGATCATGGACAGAAACCTCTCAAACAGCAAGCACAGGAAATCCTGCCTTCCTTAAGCCATGTTCTCAGTTCTTTGTTACAGTCATGTAGAGCCCATCACTGTGAGGTGAACGTGATAACCACCACACCACAGGAACTGGCTTAGAATGAACCAATGTAAGAACAGACAGAGAAGAGCACCTGCATAGGTACCCAAATCAGACCATTCCGGGGGCAGGCCACCCATTGAGCTGAGCCTTGAAGGATAAAGGAATCCCTCAGGTCAAGGTGATGGGAAATAGCCGGACATGGTGGCACTTGGCTGTACCTCCAGCACTTGGGAAATGAAGGCAAGAGGAATAGGCGTTTGAGAGCAGGCTTGCCTACAAGAGACTGTTAAAACAAAAACAAAAACAAAAACAAAAACAAACAAACAAAAAAACAATCAACCGAACCGAAGGGTTGAGTAGAAGCCAGGAAAGAGGTCCTTGCTCTCTAGCCCGTATGTTTCAGCAAATGAGAGCAAAGTTTCTCACAAAGGGATGGCTTGCACAGTGAGTCATGTTTCCATCTTTGAGGAACACTGTGGTATGAGTCTGTGGGAGAGAGAGGTAGACGGGCAGCAGGGGCCTGCTGTGTTCCTGTGTGTGCTTATGAGGATGCACACATGTAAGTCTGTCCGTCTGCCTGTACATCTGGAGTCTGCACCTGGTGTGCTGCCTGAATGGATTTGTTTTCCACTTGGCAGTCCAGGGGACGCAGAGGATAGCTGTCCCATTGCTGACTCATGTGTGCGTAGCATGACAACTAGTCAGCAGGTGCTTCCTCCGAGGCCACAGGCACATGCTGCCTGTGAGGTGACTGGCAGGCTGGGAGAATGCCCTTCTGCCTCCAGCTGGTCTTCTGCTGCAGCTGCGGGGGACCTGGCTTGTTGGGATGAGGTTGGCATCGCCCACCAAGCCCCTGGCAGGTGCAGGCCTCAGGGGGGCTAGAGAGACAGTACGAGAGGCTGAGCTTTCTCTTCAGGGTCTCCACTTCTCTGGGCATCTACTTTCCAGGTCCTGAAATCCTACGCTTGAACTCAGTTCTTTAATAGTATGCTATAACTATGTTATATCACCCCTTGAAAACTCACAATAAAGTCTCCCAAAATCATTCAACATATTTCTGCTACCCTATAACGTGGACCATAAAGAAAAGAGGCACTTGGCTTTGTGATTTTAGACATAGAGCAGTATGGTAAGCGGTTATGAATGTGGGATTTAGAGTCCAAATGCCTGGGACAAACGTTCGATTGTACACTTACTGGTCCAGTAAGTTACTTATTCTCTTTGTGCCTCAGTTTCTTCATTTATAAGACACAGATACTAATATCCCACAGGATTAAATGGTGTACAGTTCTCTGGACAGTGCCTAGTATGTCACAAATATTCGGCAATAAACTTTAAAGTGAGTTTATGTTCTCTCTAGTCTATCCCTAACTGACTCCATGAAGACTCACCATCATTTTGGGTGTGAGCAATCACCTGTGGAATGTAGTCAACATTTACTCAAGCACAAGCCCATTCCATGCCAGCTTGTTCTTTTCATCTACTGTGGACCTCTGCTTTCACAGACTTGGCTCACCAAACTTCATTTGCTAAGTAGCAAGATATGTGATCCATCAGGGTTTCTCTTGGGCCTAACGGAACTCTAGGAACAACGTCCAGCTGAGAACTCCGGGGTCAGATAGGAGGAGCACTGCTGAGAAGCCTCTGTCCCACTCCAGCTTCAGATATGGGTACCTCCAAAGCAGCATGCAATTCCTTGGTGTTTCAAAGCACTAGGACAGGTGACCAAGGGACATGGAGTAAAATAATGCTTTACATTGACTTTTGAAATGCTCTGTATCTCTGGTTACCAGTGTCTCTCAGCAATACACATCAGCCAAGCTTAGTGAAGGACTCATCACGGCTGACAGGAATGTTTTGATCTGATAAGTCAAAATGTAGTATTTTCTATGTATAAGCTCTCTCTCTCTCTCTCTCTCTCTGAGTGTGTGTGTGTGTATGTGTGTGTGTGTGTGTGTGTGTGTGTGCGCGTGCGTGCGTGTGTGTGTGTGTGTGTGTGTGTGTATTGTATAAGCACATGGTGCCAAGTGTGCCTACAAACAGAAGAAGACACTGGGTCTCTGTATGTTATTTCATTGAGATGTGGCCTCTCTTTGAAACTGGAGCTAGTCTGGAGGCCTGAACCCCCAGCGATCCTCCCGTGTCAGTCACACTGGGGTTACAGGCATGTGCAGTTGCGAAGGTTTGTGTGGAATCCAACACAAGTCTTCATGGTTAGGAAGTAAGTGCTTTTTATTCATTGAGGCTTCCATCCCTGGCCCTTGAAATCTTTACAATGTGTTTCTGATGTAGTTATTTCCATCTTAGAACAGATAATACAATCATAGTCGGAGAAGTGATTTTCCAAGTTCAGGTAGCTAATAATTGACTGTAGTGTATAGAACTTCTTACAGACATTAAACCATACAGTTCTTACCTCCCTCTGAAGTAGTAATGATTTCCATTTGGTGCTTAAGCACATCAAAGCTTAGCAAACTTTGAGATGTGTTCAAGGTCACAGAGCTAAGAATCAGCCAAGGAGAAGTTGACTCCAAGTCTAATATTGTTTCTTTAACAGCATCTGGCAGCACACCAGCTATGAGATGATGTTTCCCTCCTGCTTTTGGCATTTGGGTGAGCCTTGTGAAAAAGCATTATTACCCAGTGACTTTGTTAGGTGTAAACGTACCTTGGATGTCATCGTTGAACATACAGTACTTGTTGCGGTATTTGTTGAGTAGACGGAAGGCATTGGCATTGGCAAAGTCTTCAAACTGGATGAGGCAATTTATTCCAAACCTGTAGAACAGGGAAAGACGGAGGAAAGAATGTACAATTATTACCTCCTGGAGAGGATCCTGCCTGAACTGGTTACAGGGCAAGCTCAGGACAAGAGGTAAGGACAGCCTGTGTACTTCCTCTTATTTTTGTCATCTGGCTGGATCAGCAACTCCTAGAAGTAGACCTTTGTCTATTCCCTTAGGTATGTAAATGAGAGAGTGTAGGGACCAAGGGCTTCATAGACAACCAAGTCAACCTCAGTGTAGCTAATGTGGCCTATGGGCTACCAACAAGGCACCATTCAGATGGTAGGAGTAACAGCAAGGCTGAGATGGAACCTGCCATCATCCAAGGTCCAAGCAGAAAGCTCACGCCCAGCACAACAGTGAGCAGAGTCACTCTGAATCTGGGAGCGTCTGAAGCCCACTGTTACCATCTCCAGACTTTGGGGCTTAGAGTCATTTCACTCCATACATTCACATGTTATTCTCCAACAAGACATAAACAAAGCTGAGGAAGGTTATCCCATGAAGCTACTGGTATCTTGGTAAAGATGTTTCCCAAACTCCATGAATCGAAGAACAGTTAGTAAACGCATTGAAAATGTGGATGTCCGCATCCATCTCACGGATGACTTTACTCAGGACTGTGGGGTGAGGCTCAGGAACCTACACTTTCAGCAAGCACCCCAGATGGTTGTGGTTCTGAAAGCTAGGCAACTAAGGAACACAGTCTTGGGAGATGAAGGCCAAGTCCAGTATGCTGCTTGACATGACTTATTGGAAATCTATGCCTATTAGATTTCATGGCCTTGAAAAATAATATTGGGTTTATTAGTGTTTCATATTTCTGTTAGTATTTGTTCCCTCTTGGCAGCCGAGAGAGAAGTTGCTAGCACGTTTGTAGGAAGACCCCACAGCCTAAGAGCTTCACATAGAGGTTTTATTTCTTGCTGTCCTTTGATTCTAGTGTTTGGTAGCTGTATCTCCTAGGCCTTCTTTGAGCAGTCATGGTATGAAGAATTTAATTCATTAATACATGAATAACCATGTATTGAGATCCCATTACTCTATTCCATGTCCTGTCTTGGTTAAAACTTAGCTGTCCTCTGGGGCCACTACTTTCCCAACAGACTTGCAAGGCTGTGTTCTCTCTCACACTTGGGATTCTACTACAGCATGGGATTAGTATTCCATGAGTTAATTTGTGATTTCAAGAACAGGCCATATTCATTTAGAAAAATAGTCCTGATTGATACACACTAGACCAGGAGTCCTGGGTGTATGATAGGGAGAAATGGCTTGCTCTTGCCACAGTGGTGTTGACCACAAACATGAGGACTACTTGGGGACAAGCTGTGGAGAGATTTATTCCTTTCTTTCTAGAAGGGGTGTGTGGGACCTATTTGATGGTGACTTTCTGATGAGATCACCGGCTATGAGGGTGTGAAAAGCACTGACATGACCCAGCAAACACTGCTTTGACCTCCTTTTGTGAGCATGGCTTCTTCCTCTGTTGTATATAAATGCCAGTGACCGGGCAAGCTTGTGCACCTGCCTCATGTTTTCCAGAGTCTTAGTCAGCACTGCTGGTGGGAGCACTAGAGTCTGAGCAGAGTTCAGTCACTGTGGCATTTCAGTGCGAAACAGTGCCAGGCTTGAGTCAGGCATCTTGTGGGCCTGACCTACATCTTCACATACAACGGAGTGACCTGCACATATTACTTCGCCTTCTGTCTTGCCAGAGCTTCCCATTTTTTTTTTCAACAGGCACAATGCTATCTATCTCCCTTGTCAACTTCTGTTGGGTCTTGTAAGGAATAATTGAGGAAGGCGATTTTCCTTTTCAGTGTTACAGAGGTATAACTGATAAGTTAAAACATACAACATTTATGACTTGAAATTTGGGTATATTGTGAAATCATTGCCATGACTAGGCTAGCTGACGTATCAATTACCGTACATGGTAATTGCGTGTGGTCTGAAAACGTGAGTTCTAGTCTCTTAGCAAGTTCCCGTTATATATTAATGTAGCACTATTAGCTGTAGCCAGCAGCTCATTTTTAGGTTGCAAGGTGCTAAGCACACATGTCATCCTGTCTGCAATTCTTATTTACACTCATGGAGTAAGTACTGCCGAGGTGGTTGGGGGGCTCTTTGTGCCTCTTAACCTACCACCCAAGCTTCTTTCCCTTGTTTATGAAGTTTTGCAAGAGGACCAGTCACAACTGGGTTTAAATGGAGTTGTGTGAAATCCCAAGTGTGCGAGAGAACACAGCCTTGTAAGGCTGTAGGGAAAGGAGTGGCCCCAGGAGACAGCTAAATTTTAACCAGGCCAGGACAGGGAGCAGAGTAACAGGATGGAGGAGAAGTTTTAAATCATAGATCTAGCTCCAGAGGACTCCAGAAAGGGGGAGAAGAGTGAGGTGTAGGGAACTGGGTTGGATGATGAGAAGCACAGAGCACTGGCCTTGGGCTTCAGTGTGACCCTCAGGCGACTTAATGATTTCTCCACATGTAGCTCAATGGGATGGCAGTAGGGAGGGCTATGACATGTTTCCCTTTGGGTTCTCTTGTACCATTAGGTATGATTATCAACATTCCATGCTGCTATCTCTGTGTATAATTACAGATTGCCATATTTTTCCATTTTTTAGAAAGCAGTTCCACAATTTCTTTTAATAATGCAGCCCATGTCCAGTGGTTTGAATAAAAATGGCTCCCACAGGCCCAGAGGGAGGAACTCTACGAAGAGGTGTAGCCTTATAGTAGGTGTGGCCTTACAGGAGTAGGTGTGGCCTTACAGAAGTAGGTGTGGCCTTACAGAAGTAGGTGTGGCCTTGTTGGAGGAAGTATGTCATCGTGGAGGTGGGTTTTGAGATCTTACATGCTCAAGCACTGTTCAGTGTGGAAGCACTCTCCTTCTGCTGCCTGCGGATCAAGATGTAGAACTTTCAGCCCATCTCCGGCACCATGTCTGTTTGTATGCTGCTGTTTCTTGCTATGATAATGGGCTAAACTTCTGAAATTATAAGCCAGTCCCAATTAATATTTTCCCTCATAAGAGTTTCTGTAGTCATGGTGTTTCTTTACAGCAATAGAAACCTTAACTAAGGCACCATGGTATGCTATTCTGTTGACAAGCAGTACTATGCAGTATCCAACATGCTGAAAGTATATGTTAGTCCTTCATATCTGTAGATTCTGCATTCATAGATTCAACAATCCTACACTGAAAATGTTAAAAAATGATCCAATGTATATGCATTCTTTTCTTGTCATTTGTTATTAAACAGTGTAAAGTAACAATTACTGGTGTAGCATTTACAACATATAAGGTATTATTAGTAATATACTAATGATGATTACATAGGACAGTGTATATGTAGATTATATTACATAGGGGATTGATCATTCACAGTCTTGATATCCATAGGAGTTTCAGAACAGATCTCCCTTGGATACAGAGAAACAATTACAGTATGAATAGAAATAATAAATAAAACCACCCACTCATAAACATAATGTCACGCCTGTGAAGCCAAAATGTACTGTGAATTTTTTGTTTGTTTGTTTAGGTCATGAATTGCAAGTATTTGGACAGGGAGTAGGGAACAGAGTGTCTTGACATTTTACTATACATAAGACTTTCAGTGTTGTTTCTCAACTAGCCTGGGGTTAAAAATTCTGAAAACTTTAGACAACATAACCAGTTATGTGCGTGGATCTTTCTATCACATACTAACATATACTCATGCACACCCTGTTCTTGAAGCAATGCTGCCGCCCATTTGGTAAAGTAAAAAGAAGACAAAAATTATAACTATCTTTATTCAGTGTATTACTGTCCCACATTTCATTATGTTTCATTTAATTTTACATAAGAAGTCCCCCTTGGTCTCACAGAATATAGAACAGAACTCCAACAGTTCAGGCCAATTTAATTCTGACTCGGAATTGAAAAAACAAACAAACAAAAATGAACCACATGGACCCAAGAGTCTCACAGTGCCTAGCATGTCAGAACCTTCACAAACCTGCCCTTCATGGGATGTGTATCCCCAAGGATGTTCCCTGGTCCAGGAATAGCCCCTGTTTGGGGGTTTATACACTGTCCCCTTCCAGTCTTTGACTAAAGCTCCTCCTTCCACTCCTGTCCTCCCTCTCTTCTACTCTTGTTTGTATATGCTGTTTCTCTCCACTGTGACCTGGGAGCCTGGAGCTGTGTTTCCCTAACCCCCCCCCC
>NC_034590.1:60991291-60997039 GCF_900095145.1 Mus pahari | reverse complement strand
CACACACACACACACACACACACACACACACACACACACACACACACACACAGTTTATCGAAAACCCGTGATGAGACAATACTGTCATTCAGTATTTTATAGAAGAATAGATACTTGAAACAATTATTGTAAATTTATCTCCTAACTTGTTAAACAAGTCACAACCTGATTAAGAACAAAGCCAAAAATTCAAAATAAAAATCTAAACGGGTCAAGTGAAAAAAACACGGCTCTCAATTCAACCATGTATGGTGAAAAACGGGCTTTTATGGAAACATGTTTTACAGAAACAAATGTTAACTATGTTTTAAATGCTTATAACATACCAAGGACAATGGGAGAAAAATAGTTGGCCTTTGTGGGTTACTGGCAAGCCCGGCGGCACACCAAGCTTCGAATCACACTCCCTGCCTTCACACTACTTTACCATGCACACACTGCTTCCAGAGAGGGAATCCTGAGTGGTTCTAACCTGGCCGGCCTTTGGTTTTATGTTAAAAGTAACCCAGGTTTAGAGAAGAAGAAACACAGTAGGTAGTGGGGCTTGACCACTTTCTCAGCTGGGATGATTCGCGATGCTGAAAACACAAAAGAGGGAGCCAGAAAACCTGTTCTCTTCCACTGTCTCTGAAAACCCCGGAGTCTTACCCGAGTCTCCTTTCTCTTTCTCTGGCTCCACAGTTCCCTATCTGAGGCCATCAGAAGTGGGGCATAGGTTACGTAATGCTCGAGGTTGGACTTGACACACGTACTTCCCTCAGAGATTCCGTTAAGACTAAGATGTGGGGTAGGCAGGAAAGACCGCCCTTCATAGGTCCTTGAAAGAGTTGCGCATGGCAAGGCAATCTGGAACATCAGTCCTAGGGTCCTTTCTGTGCTTACACAGGCAGACCAGCAGGTGGCTATAATTCAGGAGCAGTCCAAGAAGGATGCCCAAGTCTCCTCCCCTCTGGGCTCTTACATTTAAGTCAGGCTCAGCCTGTGTCTTTGGTCTTGCCTTGCCAGAAGACACCCTGAACCCGAGAGGTGCCTGCTTACCTGCCCCCATTTGCACCTTTGACTCTTCACCCTGTAGCCCCGGCAGCAGCAGGGGAAGATCTGATGCTCCTCTCACGCAGAAGTCCTGCCATGGAGAAGAGGCTCTCCCAAGCCTCCTGTACTTGGCGGTGCAGCTGGGAAGTAGCCTTGAACTGTCATGGAAGTCACTCCATTTCCAAGGCTAGGGCTCACTTATAGGCACAAGATGATGTGCGGATATCTGATTTTTCTAACAGACTGTAAATGGTGACTGGTGTCTGTGTGACAGGTAAAGGAGACCCAGGCCAAGGCCAACAGAATTGGGCACCTACCACTTGGGGCCAAGCCTCTTTGGGACGAGGGGATCTGAGGGGTTTTCCTGCACAGAGGTGCAGAGAGGAGTGCTGGTGAGAGTGGAACATTCCAGAGGCCACAGACTATTTCTGCTCCAGAGACCAGGGCCTGCCGTCTTCTCAACATCTGGTCTGACCCTTTCAGGGTTGAATAAATATGAGGGAGCCGGAAGGAGCAGGTGAGCCTGCTAGGCCTGCATGTGAATCCAGTGACTGAATCCAAGACTCCTATTGTCAAGTGAGCCTACTCTGTTTTCCCTGGGAAAACCACATGCAGATCTCCCTTGGCCTAGTGCCCACTGAAGTTACCAGTCATCACCCAGAAACTAGAACTGGCAGAATCATGAAACTCCAGGTCTTTAATTTTTTTTTTTTTTTTTTTTTTTTTACACATTCCATTAAACTCTATGCCCCTGAAATGCTCTCAGATAAATTTTCCTAGTAAAATAAGTTTGGATAACTCTTTATATTACACATACCAGACGTAGTGTGTATTAAAGACTTTGAAAAGTTATGCTTCAAGAAAAAGGTTTAACCCAGCAGTTTCTAAACTTATTGACCAGAGACTTCACCTTGATGCCTCCCGCTTCCCGCCCCCCAGCTGGGGGCAGAGTTCTTTGAAAGACTCCATTCCTGCACAAAGGACTTTGTGCAGTTGGGGCTGGGGATTCAGGGCAAAGACCTCTCTCTGTGGAACTACTGCATTGCTGTTGCTGGCCAGGATCGTACAATGACTGCTCTCACGGTAAGTTGGCTCCCCTCTACCCCCATTCTCCACATCTTTCTGAACACAGCCCCAGGTAGGGTCCTCAGTTCCATGTAACAACAATAACTAAAGTACAAGAGTTCATGAATTTTGAGGTATGGAAGGAACCAGAAGGGGAAGGGAGGAGAGGAAGTGATTTAGGTGTGCTCATGAAGTTCTCAAAATTAAAATAAAAAATTTTTTGCATGCCTTGAATCTTAGCTCTTAGGAGGCAGGTGGATCTCTGAATTTAAGATAAGACCTGGTCTATAAAGTGAGTTCCAGGATGGCCAGGGCTACACAGAGAAACCCCAACTTGAAAACCAAACCAAACCAAACCAAACCAAACCAAACCAAACCAAACCTCCCTCTAAAGAGACTTCCTCTGCCTTTGGGAGCCAGGTTCATGTCACAGGAGTGCTCATTTGTCCCTAGCCTAAGTGCTCAGAAGCCATCATATCTCTAGACACTGCACATGTGCTGTTGCTTCCAATCCACTGTGGACCTTTATACATGGCTTTGCTTCAGCTGATGGTTCTCTCTGTATAGGTTTCTGTGTGACTAGGACAACTCTTATTTAAACTGTAGGGCCTGTCTCCAGTACCATCTGCATTCAGGAGTCTTCCCTAACCTATCTTTCAGGATATTGTGAATTCTGTAGGGACCTGTATAGGCTTAAGACAACTCAAGACCAAGTTCTCAGCACAAAGGAGATTTATTTGCCTCAGAGGGACAAAGGGCACAGAATAAGAGACAAAGACCCTGACAGAGGATAAAGGAGAAGGGGAAGGGAGCAAGGGAGGGTGAGGAGAGGTATTTATTGGTGTTGGGGTAAGTGACAAAGAACTGCCTATGAATAGAGAGAGACTGACATAGCCCATAGGCAAATGGCAGTTTATAAAGGTAAGGGGGGAAACCTCATGTTAGGATGAGGTGTTTCATTTTAATTGGCCATGCTAATTAGATGAGCCAAAAGGAGGTAGTGGCCAAATAAGGGACTAGACCTTGGTGGCTAACTTTAGGAATGTGACCTAACAGTTTTTAGCAAGGCAGAGGGAATAGGGAGAAGGGCATGGCCTGCCAGAGCCATGTTTACCATGCTTGGGCTGGCTAGAGTCCCTCTACATTCCTTTCTCCTAAGGGAACCATGATATACTGATCTATTTTAACATAGGCCACAATGTATGACATCTATTGAAATTTTGCTTTAAATCAATAAAAGGACTGTATTAGGCAGGGTATCCTCTATGCCTGGAACTAGATACTAAGATGATATAAAATTTTACTTCAGGGCTTGTGAAATGGCTCAACTCCAAGATTGACAACATGAGTTCAATTCCCCGAATCTACTCTGGAAGGAGGGAGCTGACTTCTACAAATTGTCCTCTGACCTCCATATGAGTGCCATGGCACGTGCTTTCTTCCAAGTAAATAAAATGTAATAAAAGATTACAAAATTGAATTCCACATACTAGTCTTAATATCTGCTGAGCAATGGAACTTGCCAGAATACAAAGACATACAAAGCTGAAACATGAAAATAGAAAAGTGATTGTCTCACATTGTGGCAAGAGCAATAACTAAGGTTAGCGCAGACCTCTGGGAAAACCCAAGGAGGGCAGGTAATTCTGCTTTCGAAGAAAGCAGTAAGACCCTCGGAAAGCAGGGACTCATAGTTGGGGCAGAGAGGAAGAGCAAAGGTTCCCAGACAGACAGAGTGGGTATGGATGATGGATGAGAGAGGTCTGAGGTAGAGGGAACAACATACATCTGTAGAAGGAAGAAGAGAATCCTCCTGGATTTACAAAAAATGTGTAGAGCTTGATCTTGGGAGAGAGGGGAGTAAAAAGGGAGGAGACTAGGGGAGATGAGGCTGGGTAGAATCCAGGCACACACCTTAGTGTCTTTGCGAAGAGCCAAACATTCTGCAGGGAAGAAGGAACCCACTAAAGGTGTGCTAGCTCTGGTTTTGTGTCAACTTGACACAAGCTAGGGTCATCGGGAGAGGAGGAGGGAGCATCAGTCGAGCCACTGCCTTTATAAGATCTGGCTGTAGGCAACCCTGTTTGCATTTTCCTAATTCCTGATTGGTATGTGAGATGATCCAGCTCATCATGGGTAGTTCCATTCCTAGGCTGGTGGTCCTGGGTTCTGTAAGAAAGCAGGCTGGGCAAGCCATGAGGAGCAAGCCAGTAAGCAGCACCCCATGACCTCTTCATCAGCTCCTGCCTCCTGGTTCCTTCCCTGTTTGAGTTCCTGTCCTGACTTCTTTTGGATGATGAACAGTGAGTGATGTGGAAGTATAAGCCAAATACTGCACCCCCCCTCCCAAGTTCCTTTGGTCAACATGTTTCATCCCAGGAATAGTAATCCTAAGACATAGGAGCATGGGCAGGAAGCCGGCACATGGTTCAGGAAGTTCATTCTGGCAGCAGAGTAGATGATGGGTGGCTAGCTGGGAGGGCACACTAGAGACGAGCTCTTCTGCACAGTGGGACATAGTGAAGGACCAGTGTATGACAGTGAGGAAAAGGAATCGAGGAAAAGATATTCAGGAAGTAAAAAGAATAAATCAGAAAGGAAGGCAGACTATGGGGGACTGAAGGGAGCTTTGACATCAGGAGTCTGGTTCCCTTACTTACTAAATGTCTGACCACAGATAGGCTATTAGATTCAGATTTCTGTCTTTACTGGCAATGTAGAGAGATGATAAGAGCTCTTTACAGTCCCATCATAAATGTTAAATGAGATAATGCACATAAAGTCTGGACACTGTAGGCTCTGATGACAATGGTCAGAATTCGAGAACAGGGTAGATACAGAAGATGAAGGGAAGAAATTCTGTAAGGGGAAACTGTGGTGTCTTCTCTTTGAGATAAAGGAATGTGGAAAGAGCTAAACTTACTAGATTAAGCAACTAGACAGTTGAGCCTGGGGTTCTGTGTGACCTTTGAATGGAGTTGTCTATTAAGCAAACAGCCATGCATGAGGTTTAGGAGGGAGAAGCATTCAATTGGGGTGCTATGAGTAGTTGAAATCATGGAGCTGAATGAGGAGCCTAGGGAAAGAGTATGCATAGCAAGCAAGGAGCACAGCTGAGGACAACATCTCAGGCTACCCACAAGGATCCAAAAGACACAAGGGAAGAGTTCAGCAAGGGCAGTGAGCAGAGGAACCACAGTGGAAGGAGCCTACAGGGCGGTCTTTCCCCCCCCCCCAATTTTTATTAGGTATTTACTTCATTTGCATTTTAAATGCTATCCCCAAAGTCCCCTATACCCTTCCCCCTGCTCCCCTACCCACCCACTCCCCCTTCTTGGCCCCGGCATTCCCCTGTACTGGGGCATATAAAGTTTGCAAGACCAAGGGTGTTCTCTTCCCAATGATGGCTGACTAGACCATCTTCTGCTACATATGCAGCTAGAGACTCGAGCTCAGGGGGTACTGGTTAGTTCATACTGTTGTTCCACCTATAAGGTTGCAGACGCCTTCAGCTCCTTGGGTACTTTCTCTAGCTCCTCTATTGGGGGCCCTGTGTTCCATCCGATAGCTGACTGTGAGCATCCACTTCTGTGTTTGCCAGGCACTGGCATAGCCTCACAAGAGACAGCTGTATCAGGGTCCTTTCAGCAA
>NC_034590.1:60983912-60990806 GCF_900095145.1 Mus pahari | reverse complement strand
CCATTCTGACTGGTGTGAGGTGGAATCTCAAGGTTGTTTTAATTTGCATTTCCCTGATGATTAAGGATGTTGAACATTTTTTGAGGTGTTTCTCAGCCTCAAAAAATTCGATATTCCTCAGTTTAGAATTCTTTGTTTAGTTCTGTGCCCCATTTTTTAATGGGGTTATTTGGTTTTCTGGAGTCCATCTTCTTGAGTTCTTTATTTATAATGGATATTAGTCCCCTATCTGATTTAGGATTGGTAAAGATCCTTTCCCAATCTGTTAGTGGCCTTTTTGTCTTATTGACACTGTCTTTTGCCTTACAGAAGCTTTGCAATTTTATGAGGTCCCATTTGTCAATTCTCGATCTTACAGCCTTTACAGTTCTATTCAGGAATTTTCCCCCTGAAAAAGCCCGTATCTTCGAGGCTTTCCCCCACTTTCTCCTCTATAAGTTTCAGTGTCTCTGGTTTTATGTGGAGTTCCTTGATCCCCTTAGACTTGACCTTAGTACAGGAGATAAGAATGGATCAATTCTCATTCTTCTACATGATAACAGCCAGTTGCGCTATCACCATTTGTTGAAAATGCTGTCTTTTTCCCACTGGATGGTTTTAGCTCTCTAGTCAAACCTACAGAGCAGTCTTTACAGGACCCATGTGACAGGCTGCAGTCAGGAGTGCCACTTGCTGCTACCAAGTAAAACATGGATCCAGCAGTGTCTGTTGAATCACTGAGGAACACAGGTGAGCTTCGTAGATCACTAGGTTTGGTAGAGTGGTGAAAGGGAACCATGATGAATGGGGTTAATGTAAAATTGGAAGAGGGGTGTCAGTGATTGTACATTAAGAAATTTAGCCTCAAAGTGGGTATGGATGGGACCCACCAGAAGATGCAAGACTAAAGGACAGATTTGCTTTGGAGATGGAACGTGTACACAGGAGATAAATGAGGTAGATTGAAGGAAAACTAAGGGATAAGGGATGAAATGAAGGAGAGGATGGGGGACCCTAAGGAATTGGGAGAAGGTAGGAGCTAGCCCAGCTGAAATGGGAAGATGTGGTCAGATATCATGGAGCAGACACTAGCTGTCTTACTACAATTTAGCCACAGACATATATGAGTGTGACTGTTCTAGAGGTTATGGGTCAGAGGTTGAAGAGCCATTCACAAGAATGCCAGGGAAACAAATTCATAGGTAAGGAAGCAGTGAAATGAAGCCCAATGAACATCTCTGAGCATACGAAAGACTATTTTGTGGGCTGGGAGTTGAGCTGAGCTTATTTTGTGCATACCCAATGGACAGACGAAAGAGAGACCCAGATTCTCGTGTTAGGTAAGAGAGAGATTTCAAACCAGGGGCAGAATGAGATTGTTGGTCACTGGAAATGATTTGGTGGTCACCGTGGTGTCACTTGGTGAGAAACTAGTGGACGGGATTCTGGCCTGGAGTATGAAGGAGGACCTCAGAGGCCTTCCATTTCCCAAATCCCAGACAGGGAAAGTCCCTTGTGTGCCTGCCTGGAAGCTAGACTAGTGGGCTCCTTGTCCCGACATTCTGACATCACTGGGGGGAAAATCCCATTGACTAGCAAGACAGTCTCAGGAAGCAGCAACTTCCAGCAGACATCTTAGGATAATGTGGCCACTCCTCAGTCATTATGAGGGGAGAGTCCAGGCCAGACAGAAAACACTTCATGAGCAGTTGGATTTCCTCCTGAATTTCCCTGTTTGACTCATTTCCTAGGCAAACATACAAGACACCAACCGTCTCAGAGCTAGCAAGAGGGTGGTGGCTGATTGTTGACCTTTCAACCCTAAATGGTCGGTGGTCAATCCTTAACATCTCTCTCTCTCTCTCTCTCTCTCTCTCTCTCTCTCTCTCTCTCTCTCTCTCTCTCTCTCTCTCTCTCTCTCTCTCTCTCTCTCTCTCTCTCTCTCTCTCTCGTCTCTGCGTCCTTTTCTCTCAACTACCTGAAGCTTCACAAATCGCAAATCTAATTTTCCCATGTGTTTCAATTGAGAACCGTTGAGGCTACTTGTGTAGTCCACAAAACCTTTCTCATTATTTGTATATTTCTGTTTGGAGCTACTACAATCCATGATACAATCATATCTTCACCTTTCTCAGAGTCAGAACCCCTCACATAGAACGAACTATGCTCCACCCTAACTTATGAAGTTCATCTTGTGATGGAGGATGATACGGCAGGATACAAGGCTGTATTTTCAGCACATGTGACAATCATCTTGAAATATTACAAGAGAAGCTGAGAGCCACATGGCGCTCTTTCATAATCGTTGAAAGGGAAAACACGATCCTTAAGCTTTTATTGTGGCCTGGATGCTCAGAGCTCAGGGGCTTTCTCTTGTTTGTGCTGCTTTGGAAGCTACGGCAAGAAGCTTGGCGCCCACGAGCCTCAGTCTTTCCTTGGGGTTGGGTTGCGCTGGCTGAGGTTTGGGGTTTGCTGAGAGTTGTGGGGGTTGCTCAGTTCTGGTGAGGGATGGAGCAACTGGACACCCGTGGTCAAGGAGGAGGAACCAGGGAGAACCAGATGAGGAACCTGGATGCTGATGAAGAAAGGAGGATGCTAGAGAGTGTTAGAATAGTAGTTGATGTCTGCTCCCTCTACAGTGCCCTTTTTTTTTTTTTAAAAAAAAAGACGTTATTTATTGTTATATGTGAGTACACTGTAGCTGACTTCAGACACACCAGAAGAGGGCGTCAGATCTCATTACAGCTGGTTGTGAGCCACCATGTGGTTGCTGGGATTTGAACTCAGGACCTTCAGAAGAGCAGTCTGTGCTCTTAACCACTGAGCCATCTCACCAGCCCTACAGTGCCTTTCTGAAGAGGATAGGTAGGCACTAACCTTGCCCTTGAACAGACAGAGAAAAGCTAAGTAGAAGAGCTTTAATAAGATCTCCTTCTTTTTTACTTTGTTTATTAAGAAGGTGTCTGGAGAATGTTTGAGGTGGCATAGCAATAAAAACCCCTCCAATTAAAAAGTGAGTTCTCCAGTTAGACCCTCTGTTTACAACTCAGCTCCATTGTTAAGTGGAGGTGTGACCTTGAGCAGTTTCCCTAACTTCTTGGGTTCTCACCTGATAACACATGCTGCAGTCAGCGTTGTTTTGAAATGGCTAAGCTGGAGCAGTAGAAGGAAAAGATGAAGATATCTCACTGTGACTTATATTTTGGATAGTATGAGAAATTAATACACCTACTTACTAGAGTCTGATATAGTTTGGGTGAATATTGTTCATAGATTAAGGGCTATGTCCTTAGAAAATGGGGCACTTTATCTCCCCATGGCTCATCTTCTTCTTCTTCATGGTCATGAGGCAAATGCTTTGCTTTACAACATACTTGGTACCTTAACAGTACCTCCATCAGAGGTCCATAGCTGTAGATCTGCCTGATCTTGAACTGGGACCTCGAAAAATATGAACTAAAAGTTATCATCTTTTATAATTATCCATAGTATTTCATTAAAGTGATAGTTAACTAACTTAGGGATGTTGACAGTGTTAAATGAGTTAAAGTAAGTGGATTGCTTATTTTCCACAGGCATCAAGTTTAGACCAGTATCCAGTTCACTAAGAAGGTGAACAGATATTTGCTTACTAATTAGATTTTTATTTTAAATGAGAAATGATCTCTAGGTGAAAATTGCTATTTAACTCATAATTAAATGTTTTTTTATTACAAAGGAATTATCTGTACCTAAATAAATAAGCATGACAAAATGAGTAATTTGATAAACAAAAATACTAGGCAATCCCATTCTGTAGTGGTAATCACTATTAACAGTTTGGTCTATATGCATCCAGATAATTCTTTGCTTATGTACTGGTTAGTTTTAACTGTCAATTTACCACAACCTAGAATTACCTGAGAAGACAGCTTCAGTTGTGAGATTATTTAGATCCTGTTGGCTTATGAGCATATTTGTGGGGAATTGTCTTGATTGTGATTCAGACCACTGTTGGTGGGACCATTCCCTAAGCAGGAAGCTCTGGATTGGATAAGAGTGGAGGAGGCTGGCTGGACAGTAACTGAGCAAGAATACATACTATAATTCTCTCTCTGCTCTTGACTGTAGGTATGATAAATCTAGTTACTTTGCTAGGTTCAGGCTGTGGAAGGTATGGTGTGACATGGTTCCTGCCTCTGGAGCAGAGCCGGCCAGACATGGTCTCCTTGAGTGTAGATGGTTGCTATAGGTGTAAAGCTTGTTTGCCTAATAATGTACATATTTTACTTCATGCTTATTCCATGTTCATTCTTCTTTATGGATGTTCTCCCTGCAAAGGTCAGTGATTCCATGATAATCAGAAACAGCATGATTCTGGGAAGTGAGAATGTGTCTGGTTATCCTTAGCAAAATGGTGATGCTGTGACCTTCAGGACAGCCCCTAAGGCTCTGGGAAAGAACTCTGAAAATATTAGTTCAAGACTAAATAGAAAAGTTTAAGAACTGTTCTTTACAGGAGTTCTCAACTATGCAAAATATAAGCATGCAATATGAATTGTATGAAGGGGGCTGGAGAGATGGCTCAGTGGTTAAGAGCACTGACTGTTCTTCCAGAGGTCCTGATTTCATTTTCCAGCAACCACATGGTAGCTCACAGCCATCTGTAGTGAACATACATGAATGATGTGAGGGGCTTCCCAGACCTGAAAGAACAGAAGCAGCTTCACTAGGAAGTCAGTTGAGTTAGAAAGATATTAAAGGAGACACGATTTGGTCAACAGAGGAAAAACCTGGATCATGATAGAGAAAGGAATAATTAAAAAACAAGGCTCAGATAGATGGTTAAATAATATTAGTGGCAAAATAGTGGTGTCCTCCATAGTAGCCATCAACAACTAAATTTGATCCAGATATTTTACTCCCTAAAGGAAGTAGTTACATGTGCTATCCAAATAAAGGTTGGGGATGAACAAAAAGTCTGGTAGCAAGAAAAAAGATGATGGCTTAATGATAGTCCTACTTTCTGGGATTGCCTAATTCTTTTCAATAATAAGCCTTGGAGTTGCTGAGATAAAAAAGAAAAAACCCAAAGATTAAAAGAATATGTTGAGGTAGCTAAGAATTATAAATATGAGCTTCAGTGCTGCTTGCATCAGCATAAACAAGAGGTCACTAAATTGCAAAAAAAAAAAAAATGTAAAAAGTATTATATATAAAGCTAATTTTCTCACATGAGAATAGCCTCTATGTCTAGATTTGGCAACCACAAGTTCTATGCCCAGTGAACCTCATAGGACTTGATATGTTAAAAAAAAAAGTACTTACTGTCTGGTTCACTTGCCTTGAATGTGCTCTATATTTTAAGAGTTGAGGGGCTAAGGTCATAAAATGATGATTTCTAGAACGATCAAAAGCTAACTGATCAAATGCAATTTCCAAGGAAGTAGCTTACACAAATAAAAGACCAAAGACTGGTCTTTGGTCTGCAAGAGAGAGCGATCTCAAGCAGGTTACAGGGCTGTCAGCTTGAATCCTCACCGACTCTGAGTCATTCTTCCATTGCTTCCATTCACCCCAGAACCCTCTCTCAAGCTGAGGTTGGTACTCAGCTAGTTCCTGCCATAACTTCCCCTCAATGATGGACTGCAACCTAAAAGTTCTAAGCCAAATAAACTCATTTTTTCCCTTCCCTATCTTGCTTTTGGTTAAGATATCTTATCTTGTCAGCAGAAATGAAACTAGATCACCTTATACCAGAGCTATTAGGGGAACTTCAAAAACACAGATGTTCAGGTTTTAAACCAAAGACTCTGCATTTTTTAAAACAATCTTAGTGACTCAGAAACAAAGTGAGATTGGGGTGGGGGTGTGGTTCAGCATTTACACACCTAGTTTATTTGATCCTCTGCTCTATACTTTGGTAGATAAGGACTGGGGAAGAAGCGGGTTGGATGTACCCAAGAAAACATAATCCAACATATTTTTGTACACTAGAAGAATCAGTTTCCCTTTCATGGAAAGTGATCTTGGTTTATTCAAGAGAATAAGCTGAAGGCTACATTAGCCTCTGACTTGCTGTTGAGCTGTAGGAGTTGCAGGACCAGCCAAAGTAAATGCTCATGGAGTCAGAAGCCTGAGCTACAGAATTCTCATAAATCCGATGGACAGCATTTCATATGTGCTACACACCTTATTACTTGCTCTGGGCAGACAATGCCACCATGCCACCCTTCCCCGTTGAACAGAGAACCCTGCATAGTCAAAACTAGATCAAGGAACAAGAATATCTACTTGCTTTCCTCATTCTTTCTACCAAGAATATCCCTGTCTAACCTTGAACTTCATAGAGCACTTGGGCACAGTCCAGGTAGTGGCAGAGATTCATATTCTCTTCTCTTTCTTTCTTCTACCTAGGTAATCATTCCCTTGACTTTAACATTCATGGGCTGGAAGCTCACAGCTTTTTATATTTCCTCTGTAGCATTCACTCTTCTTTAACTCTTGATTTACATAGACACTGAGCCAAAAACAAACAAACAAACAAACAAACACCAAGAACATGGAAAGTCGGGTTATCTAAACACCAGCAGATACAGATGAAATATTTTTGAATGCAATATTTCTTGAGAACAAGATCAGGATGTTTTGATACAGGGTCTTACTATGTAGTCCAGGTTGGTCTTAGATTTACAGTCCTCTTGCTTCACCTTTGTGAATGCTGGGATTGCAGGCATGTGTATTCATTCCTGGCTGAGGACAGGGATCTTCATATATTTCCAGATTACTTACCAGTCTGACTGGATACTGAATATAGCAAATGCTAGGTGAAAATACCTCTTTTTTCTTTTGTTCTCCCTTCCTCCCTCCCTCCCCTTCCTTCCTTTCCTTTCCTTTCCTTTCCTTTCCTTTCCTTTCCTTTCCTTTCCTTTCCTT